>NC_092229.1:47891430-48003930 GCF_036320965.1 Panulirus ornatus
GAAATGGTTTGGGCACATGGAGAGAATGAGTGAGGAAAGATTGACCAAGAGGATATATGTGTCGGAGGTGGAGGGAACGAGGAGAAGAGGGAGACCAAATTGGAGGTGGAAAGATGGAGTGAAAAACATTTTGTGTGATCGGGGCCTGAACATGCAGGAGGGTGAAAGGAGGGCAAGGAATAGAGTGAATTGGAGCGATGTGGTATACCGGGGTTGACGTGCTGTCAGTGGATTGAATCGGGGCATGTGAAGCGTCTGGGGTAAACCATGGAAAGCTGTGTAGGTATGTATATTTGCGTGTGTGGACGTATGTATATACATGTGCATGGGGGTGGGTTGGGCCATTTCTTTTGTCTGTTTCCTTGCACTACCTCGCAAACGCGGGAGACAGCGACAAAGCAAAAAAAAATATATATATATATATATATATATATATATATATATATATATATATATATATATATATATATATATGTCTGTGTATGTATACATTGAAATGTATATATATGTATATGTAAGTGTATGGGCATTTATGTATATACATGTGTATGTGGGTGGGTTGGGCCATTCCTTGTCTGTTTCCTTGCGCTACCTCGCTGACGCGGGAGATGGTGATTAAGTATAATAAAATGATGACCATAAAAAAATATATACATATATCCCACATCACAATAAACACATTGTTTCATTGTTGAAGCTCCCTCCACTCCGTCCCATCCTCATTATCTTACACTTAACTGAATTGAATCCCACCATCCAATCATCTGACCAATTTTGGTGTTTGTCCAGGTCCCCCTATAGGCTGATGTGATCATCATATTTCATTCTTCTCATAACCCTAACACTGTCCACAAATATGTTTAGATTCGATTCCAGTCTAACAGGCAATTCATTTACACATACAATGAAAGCACTGGGCCCAAGATCAAGCCCCGTCACATGTCACTTGTAACCCCATTCCACTTCAAGGTTGTGTCTCTCATCTCTCCCCTCCAATTAGGAGCCCATCCATTATTCCTGCCTGTAGCTCTTCCTTTCTTATCAATCTCTGGTAAGGAACAGTGTCAAGAGGCTTTCTGGCAATCCAAAAACACAGTGCAAAAGCATGTGGTCACATGTGGCACAAGGGGCTAAGAGTTGTCTGGACTCACCAAGAGGAGTCTAAATTTCAGAACCATGATGCTCAGCTTCCAATCAATTTGGCTATCATATGACAACTGAGACTTCTAAATTATCGAACAGTGGCAGGGGACAAGTTGATGAAATTCTGCTGTTTGATTTCTAATAATTACACATATTTCTAACTAGCACTCTGGAGAAACACAAACATAGAGCCAGTAAATAAAACATAAAAATTATAAATATGAAAAGAAATACATAACTTCTGAACACCATACATGGTTTACCAAATGTGTTTAGTCAAAATATATCAAAAGTTTATTCTGCACGGCAATCTATATCATACCAAATACAGTCCACCACAATCCATATCTAACATCACCTGGTCATGCCAAATATCTTAAATGCTGTCTAATATTAAGAAAATATGGGGATAAGGCAAAGGGGATAAGAGTGAGTGCTCAAATTACAGAGGTATAAGTTTGTTGAGTATTCCTGGTAAATTATATGGGAGGGTATTGATTGAGAGGGTGAAGGCATGTACAGAGCATCAGATTGGTGAAGAGCAGTGTGGTTTCAGAAGTGGTAGAGGATGTGTGGATCACGTGTTTGCTTTGAAGAATGTATGTGAGAAATACTTAGAAAAGCAAATGGATTTGTATGTAGCATTTATGGATCTGGAGAAGGCATATCATAGAGTTGATAGAGATGCTCTGTGGAAGGTACTAAGAATATATGGTGTGGGAGGCAAGTTGTTAGAAGCAGTGAAAAGTTTTTATCGAGGATGTAAGGCATGTGTACGTGTAGGAAGAGAGGAAAGTGATTGGTTCTCAGTGAATGTAGGTTTGCGGAAGGGGTGTGTGATGTCTCCATGGTTGTTTAATTTGTTTATGGATGGGGTTGTTAGGGAGGTGAATGCAAGAGTTTTGGAAAGAGGGTCAAGTATGTAGTCTGTTGGGGATGAGAGAGCTTGGGAAGTGAGTCAGTTGTTGTTCGCTGATGATACAGCGCTGGTGGCCGATTCATGCGAGAAACTGCAGAAGCTGGTGACTGAGTTTGGTAAAGTGCGTGAAAGAAGAAAGTTGAGAGTAAATGTGAATAAGAGCAAGGTTATTAGGTACAGTAGGGTTGAGGGTCAAGTCAATTGGGAGGTAAGTTTGAATGGAGAAAAACTGGAGGAAGTACAGTGTTTTAGATATCTGGGAGTGGATCTGGCAGCGGATGGAACCATGGAAGCGGAAGTGAATCATAGGGTGGGGGAGGGGGCAAAAATCCTGGGAGCCTTAAAGAATGTGTGGAAGTCGAGAACATTATCTCAGAAAGCAAAAATGGGTATGTTTGAAGGAATAGTGGTTCCAACAATGTTGTATGGTTGCAAGGCGTGGGCTATGGATAGAGTTGTGCGCAAGAGGGTGGATGTGCTGGAAATGAGATGCTTGAGGACAATATGTGGTGTGAGGTGGTTTGATCGAGTAAGTAATGTAAGGGTAAGAGAGATGTGTGGAAATAAAAAGAGCGAGGTTGAGAGAGCAGAATAGGGTGTTTTGAAATGGTCTGGGCACATGGAGAGAATGAGTGAGGAAAGATTAACCAAGAGGATATATGTGTCAGAGGTGGAGGGAACGAGGAGAAGTGGGAGACCAAATTGGAGGTGGAAAGATGGAGTGAAAAAGATTTTGAGTGATCAGGGCCTGAACATGCAGGAGGGTGAAAGGCGGGCAAGGAATAGAGTGAAATGGATCGATGTGGTATACCGGGGTCGACGTGCTGTCAGTGGATTGAATCAGGGCATGTGAAACGTCTGGGGTAAACCATGGAAAGTTGTGGGGGGCCTGGATGTGGAGGGGGAGCTGTGGTTTCGGGCATTATTACATGACAGCTGGAGACTGAGTGTGAGCGAATGGGGCCTTTGTTGTCTTTTCCTAGCGCTACCTCACACACATGAGGGGGGAGGGAGATGTTATTCCATGTGTGGTGAGGTGGCGATGGGAATAAATAAAGGCAGACCGTATGAATTATGTACATGTGTATATAGGTATATGTCTGTGTGTGTATATGTATGAGTACATTGAGATGTATAGGTATGTATATTTTTGTGTGTGGACGTGTATGTATATACATGTGTATGGGGGTGGGTTGGGCCATTTCTTTCGTCTGTTTCCTTGCGCTACCTCGCCAACGCGGGAGACAGCGACAAAGCAAAATATATAATAAAAAAAATAAGAAGTATTTACATCAATGAAATATTTACAAGTGTGTTACCTACCACTCACCTCCAACGGTCAATTTTGTCATGAGGCACCAAGTTGGGAATGACTAAAAAGCCATTTTCTTCATAGAATGATCTCTGAGCTGGTGTAAGCTTTGGGTTGTTTAGGGTGTACTGGAACTCTGCATAATTGTTTCCAATACCAATACTCAGGGCGCTTGAAACTGGACGAGCAACCTAGCAACTAGTTAAGGATAATAGAAGCTATGTCATTACCTGCTGGTACTTGTGAACATTAAACAGAGAAAATGTAAATTTCCTGTTATGGATTCCAATGAAGTGGGCATCAATGGACTCCTTATACTTAATAGAAGAGATTTAGAATGGGGGTGCATGATTTGGAGCATTGTTTTTCTCTATAAAAGAAAGGGCTATGATGATCAGGTAAAATGCAAGGTAAAAGTAGGTGAAGCACAACATAAATCAACAGAACCTATGAAAGTCTCATTAATTCCACCTAAGGGATGATATTCACCGTAATATTCAGTATGATAGTCAAAATATACCAAAGTGTTATCATCATCCTACTTCTGCCATAGTGGATGCATGCAGGAGGGGAATGTAAACACAGTGAACATTAAACACGCTTACTAAAATGCAAACATAACTCACTTTTTTCTTTTTCAAGCAACATAAAATATATGGAGACTTTGTATTGCCAAAAAATGTCAGGCAGGTTTTTATTATATCCTCTTGATTTCTAGAAGTGTTTCCCTGACTTTTAGCCCAAATTTTTCCTGATCATCTGAGCCCTTGAGCACTCCCCACAATCAGTATCTATCACCATAGGATAAAATGTAATGCTCATAATTATGTTCCTGACATAAAACACTTTAAATAAGTATGCTCATTTTTTTATAGGCATTTATTTTAGATTCATGAATCATTTTTGTTATAACCCTACACAAAAACTTTATCAAGAAACTACTTGCAAATTTTCTTTTCAACCATTACAATTACCAATCTCAACAACAACAAAATCTGAAAGAATTCTACATACGTGTCCGGTCATCAAAGAAATAACTGCAAACTACTGCACTGCATTAGAAGTAAGAACAAGAAGTTATCATAATTCCTTTGAAAAAATTACTGAATGACCAGCCAATGAAAGCTTCAAGTCACTGTCCTTTAATGACAAAGACAACACTTAAAGTAAGAAGTATTGCTTAGAAGGATTTATACACACAATATGTCATCCATGAAATCATGGGTGGGTGGTCTGAAGCAAAGGTCAAGCACTTAATGGCAAATAAAAATTATTTTGGCTATATTAGTTTATCTGTGGTATAAAATGAACTATTATCTTATTTCATCTAAAGCTATGTGCACTTTGTGGATTTTGGCTGGAAGAAATTCAGTTAAACAAACTTATTTCAGTAAGCACAGTATGAGCAAGAAGGGAAAAGTAAAATGAAAAAGATGGCCTAGAAATTTTTTTAAAATTCTGATCTATGCAAGATCATCAGATGATGCATGGTAAGAATATGGCCAATGGTAAGTTTTTTCTTCCAAATACTGCAGTCATTTTGGCCTCTCTCCCACTCATCCAGTCAGATATTATCAACAAGTATTATCCACCTGCATACTGGGAAGCTTCATGATAACTTTGTAGTGAACCAGCAATTCAGTGGCAGTTGAGTTTCAATCCAATGGCCTAAGTTGAGGTTTTTTCTTTCTACCTCACCTGCATGTGGATTTAAGTCACAAACATACTATCTCTTCACCACACTTAACATCACCAGGGACGAAATCCGTGTTGGGGGAAGGGGTAATCCCCCTTAAGCAATAAAGTATGTGATAAACCTAATGATGATTTCTTATATTTTTAAATTATTTTAGCCCTTTTAGTCACTTGAAAGGAAAATTAAATGTATGTCAACTGTTTCAGTAATTTCGCTTGTGACCAATGAAACATAGGAGTCTATTTCAACACCTTTCAACAACAATGACACATGTTTATAATACAAAAAGTTTCTCTGTCTGCAAAAGCACGATAATTGTTAATCTTTTCTCCTGATCAAAACTCCTACAATTATAACTATCACCTGATCTATATTATCAAATTTCATAAGTTCAGTCTCATTCAAAAAATGGTCATCATAATCCTAAAATACTTCCTCCTCTACAACAGATCTACTTAGTTTTATGAGAATTAGACTAATATTAGTGATTCACTTTAATACCCAAATAATGCAAAACATTATAGGTTTTTTTTAAGATACAATGTGTTCTTATATACCACCCATGTTCTGAGCTTTCCATCATTTCATTGGCAAATTCGTAATCTACCCTCTCCCTTGACCGAATCCAGCATGTGCTCCTGGAAACAAACACAACTCACACAACTCATTCATTGTAAATCTGGATGTTTTTGCAGTGAAATGCTAGTTCTGCCATTTGATAAAATCTCATCTTAAGTACTCATTAGTACTCTCTCTCTCTCTCTCTCTCTCTCTCTCTCTCTCTCTCTCTCTCTCTCTCTCTCTCTCTCTCTCATAAAGCCTTCAACAAAGAACCACAGCTCACTGCAAAGGAAATCAGATTTGCAAGTGGATAGAAAAATGGCTCTCAGATGGGAAACAATGAAGGATATAATATGGGAAAGCATCTGATGTGACAAATAGGGTACCACAAGGCTCAGTCCCATACTTTTCACTATCTACATTAATAACTTGTAGACAAGACTCGCAGAATTTCAAAATGTGCCACAACACAAACCTAGAGAATACAGAAGTCAAGGATGATTACCTAAAAATTCAGAGGGAATTTGGAAAACTGATGGAAGGATCCGACATGTAGTAAATGGATTTCAACATAGAAAATTGCAAAGAGACAAATCAAATACAAAATGCTTGGTTCATTATTATTAAAAGGAGAAGAAAAAGACCTTGGAGTGGTTATTAGTAACGACCTAAAATATGGGAAACAATGCCTAGCAGGATGCTAAGATTCAGAGCTAGATATATAAATTATTAAGCAGAACAACAAAATACTCGTCCTTTATGATGCCCTGGTCAGACCTCACTCCAATTATGCTGTTTAATTCTGCTCGCATAACCTCATCAAACGCTAAAACAATCTCAGAGATGAGCAAACAAATTAATCCTGTAACTTAGATATAAGCCTTATTAAATGATAGGAAAGGTTCAACGACCAAAAATTATTCCCTCTAAAACAAAAGACTAAGAAATGAAAAAAGGATTTCCAAATCTTAAATAATTCTGACAGTATAACTTTAAAAATTTCTTCAGTTCTGACAAAGATTCATTGGCTAGAAAAAACAATATAAAGATTAAAGAATGATGTATCAGCAACATGGGCAAACATTTCCTCTGCAGCAGAGTGGGAGAACAGTGGAATAAAACTACCTCCAAATTTAGTAAATTCAAACACTACTAATACTACGACTAGACAAATTCTTTGATAACAATGGTTATTGTTACAAATCCCTGCTTCAAGAAGAGATATTCATATCCTATCCTTTTTCACTGTCTAGCTCCAGCGTAACTAAACCATTAGGGAATTTTTCCCATTCAAAATTTTCCGATAGAATTTCCTTGGCAATTTCTCTCCATGCTACATGGTGTCTTCTCATTATCTTTTCTTATTTTTCCTTCCCTGCAGTTGTACCTAAGGAAGATGTAGAGAGAAATGGATCAACAATGCTTCCTACAACCACCATGCCTGCAAATACCTCACTGGTCAGGTATAAAACATAAGTAAGAGTGCATAACCTGCAAAATGATAAGCATGAGGTCATAGATATGTATTGTTATCATACATTTCTTCACATTACCAAACAAAAATAAGGCAATAGTAAACAACGCCATTCAAAAGGATACAGGAGCTTGCTGGTTTCTTTGGTTGAGGTGACCAAAGATGACCTTCATCCGTGCCTGTGCCATGATAAGAGTTACCGAGCTGATTCACAGTGATCTGAAAAATGGATGAAATAATAGTAAACAAGAGGAAATAAAACAACAAAATGAATGGACAAACAAAAACTACAGGAACATCTAGGATCACAGATAAAGCTACCTCCCACATCACTCATTCTCCACTCTAAGTCACGTATGTCTATACTATCCTAACTGCTTTAGATTTACTGGCTCACATTTCTGCCACAGAAGCTTCAAAAATTCTTAGCTGCACTAACCAGAATCCTTTACTTAATGCCTTACACCAGCAATCTATGCATTCCCCTTACTGGATGAGCTCATTTTTAATCTCCCTGGGACTTAAAGCAATTAAACACCAAATTTAGAATCAACCGTACTCTTCTTATTACCTCATCTCTCAAGCTTTTATTACTTATTTGATCAATCCTGCTCATACCACATGTCGTCCTTAAGCATTTCATAACCAATACATGTGCCCTTTTCAATCTATTCTCATCTAATGCCAATGCCTCGCATCCATAAACAATGTTACGATTATAACTTCAATCATACCCATTTTTGCCCTTCCAGATAACAAACTCTCTTTCCACAAAACTTTTGCCCTTTCACCCAACCTATGACTCACTTCCATTTCCATGGTTCCATCTGCTGCCATGTCCACTCCCAGGTATCTAAAACACTCTGCTTCCCCTAATTTTTCTCTCTTCATACTCACATCCCAACTAATCTGTTTCTGCTCTGCTAAACCTAATAACTTTGGTTTTATTCACATCTAATCCCAACCCTCTCCTTTTATAAACACACTATCCTAAACTCATACACCAACTTCTTAAGTTTTTCAATCGTGCAGCACCAGTGCCATATCATCAACTAACAACTGACTGACTCACTTCTCAGAGCCCTTCATCCCCTACAGTCTACATACCTACTCTCTCCAAAACCCTTGCAACTATCTCTCTCACCACCAAATCCATAAACAAATTAAACACCCCTGCTGCTGATCTGACCTTCACCTAAAACCCTTCCATCCTCTCGACCTACTCACACACACACCTTCCTCCCTTGATAATAACTCCACTGCTTCTAGCAGTTCTTGTTCCATGCCATATATTCATCACATCTTCCACAAAGCATCACTTTTAACCCCATCATATGCTTTATACAGATCCATAAATGACAAAAAGAACACAGACACTTCAGTATTCATCTTACTTCAAATGAAGCAAAACACTTTCAACAGGATTGTTAATTTCTGTAGTGAGTTATTTGAGTAGTTAAAAGTAACATATTTCAGAATAAAATCATGAATATTTTGCCTCAAGTTCCCGCTTAATATAATTTGCAACTCCAAAAATATGGAGTTGATAGATATGTTTCAGTCTATCTTTTTTTTTGTTCTGCTTTTTCAAGTTTTCCGTTCATCGACAGCAAAATAATCTAATGATCTGCAGCTGTGTGATTTCTTAACTTCTTGTGTAATCATGCTACCTAATAAAATTAGGAAATGCCAGAATCATAAGCAACCATTCACTGATATCCAAAGTGTATACATTTAAGTTAAATCAATCATCCTTTCTTCTGCACTCAATATATCTATGAGCAGACCACAATCCACATGAGACAAGATACATTTGGGCTGAGCTCAATATCGGCTGAAATCACTATAATCAGCTCATGTGTGCGTGTGTGTTTCATGCATGTACTTAAGTTGAATATGTCACTGAACCTAATATCAAACATTATTTCATCCATATTCACATTCACATTGATGACAAAAGTGGACTAAGGCTGCTGTCAATCATAACACTTGTTTGTAGATTGGATCAAAGCAGGTCCTTTAGGGTCAAGGAATATACTTTAGCCGTGTAAATAATTAAACTATCAATTATCTCAACATCACTTAAGGATTCATACAAAAAAAAGATAAGCTAAGAATGACGGCAACATAAGAGGTTAATAGTGGGAAGGGCTGTGATGGTAAAATAGAGGTTTTACCACAAAATCTAATGCCACACCTCTCAAAAATCAACAGAGGGTATAAAAACCTTACAAAAATTTCCCTAGCGATAGATAATCATTTTCACAGTCTCACTGCACCAACCCTAATGTAGTTCACCGCCTCATCACAAAATTAATAATATTCACTGGACATTGGGTGTATGCACACCACTCAGTGTACACATCTCGACAGGATCTCTATGTGTATATGTACAGCGATACCAATCACACAATTGTCACTACTCACCGACCTTAAGGTAATGGTCGGGTACTGGGGTAGATTAGGGTAGATATGGTAGTCCTTACTTTACCACCTTTCCCCCTTTTCTGTTCATGACCGCACATCTTCCCTGATCTTCACTGCCCTCCTTACACTCGACTTCCTATCGTTGGGTATATAAAAATCAAATCCACACGTGAACTTCAAAATCACTTTATCATTTTAACAACCATAATTTTTGCTGAACAATGTAAATGTCTTTGTGTTTCTATAAATCCTCCCTTATCATCGTCTTATCATGTCTACCCAGACCATAACCATCATAAATTCGATGAGGGTGATCATTACCACCAAACACATCAGAAATACCACATTAAACTATCCTAATATTTAATAGTAAAAAAATATATTTAAAAACTCGGAATATTTCATTAAGCACCGAATGGTAAACACGTACCCTAAGAATACAATGGCATTCTGCATTAAACTGGAAACTAATACTTTACCCCTTAATGATATATTATAGTGAATACTTAATCCGTCTCGCTAGGAACTTATTAAGTCGTATCAATTACGTAAAATTAATGAAGAAAGATCCGCTTGCAATGGATGCTGCGCAGGCACGGGTGATTGTGATCCCAGTGTCCTAGTGATACAGCAACTTCTGAAGGTTTTTACTAACTCACTGCGAAGTTGACATATAGCCAAGAAAGATAACTTTATCTTGCCTGTTGGTATGGAAGATACGCTTATCTTGTTCATCTCAATACGAATAAACCATTCTAATGACACATATATACTAGAATAAGACGGTGTCTACAAGTTCAAAGAGCCTAGTTCTATTCACATGAGGTGGCACATCGTTTTGTGTAACATTAGAGGGAAATATTTCAAGCCAATCGAAGGGAAAAAAAGTATTAGTTCTGACATACATCTCTCACCAGTTGTATCACACATCAGCGATTTATCCTGCGTACAAACTTTTCATAGATGACGAGTCCGAGAATATAGCTGTAGCATTGGATCCAACATAAGGAATCCTAATGTTTCCATGACGCTAACTGGCTTAATTTGAATAATAAAATAACATCATATTAAAGAATTCACTCCAAACCTCCTTGCCAATTAATCTTCCTTTAGTTCGCCCACTCAAGGACTCAGAGATGAACGTACCCTTCAGCAGAGACATTATATCTTAATAAAAAAAACTCACCAGACAGTTTTTTCAAGCTATTTTCACGGAATAATTTGTAAAAGCTATGTTTTATTAGATTGGGCAGACTTCTAAGGATCCCTCTATTAGACTTGATATAAATATTATATAAGAACAGGGCTGATTTCCAATACCTTGCTTGTCCACATTTAGATATTACTTCAAAAAGCTACTTCAGTCGAAATCTGTATCTCTAATCAAAGTAAATATCGTTGAATCTTCCCCAATGAAATACAATAAAGGACTGTCATTAGAATATCAGTAAAGGTCTAAGTTGGATAGTTTTGTTACAGGCAAAACTGACTATTTCTTTAGAAGAACCTTTAACCAAAGGCGTGTGTGTCATATTCCTAGCAACCTCATATACATGTAATACACGAAAGTGCACTCGGGGTTTAACATTAATTATTCCTCGTGGTTATAAGAGCATACTTAAATCTAAGCCCATCAAGTGACACACACACACACACACACACACACACACACACACACACATATATATATATATATATATATATATATATATATATATATATATATATATATATATATATATATATATATATATATCACAATCAACCGAATTTCAAGATACATAACTTCCTCCTCTTACCAGTTAACTTATCATCCACGAAGGGCAATGCCTGTGGCCCAGTTGTGACATATCAGGAGAATATCACAAAAAAAATAATTATTAGCTTGTTGAATGACGATCTATGTTCCCTTACACTCCGTACATCAGTCAGGACATCACACTAACTGACTATGCCAAGGAGGAGGGGAAATTAACCACGAGTTTATTCTATCATATTACTTCCTAAAATCCAGATTGGGACCCAACGGGATAGATAACCTACGAGATGATTCATATTCTTAATCAGGTCAGCCTAATTGAGCTGTTACGTAATGGAGGTGCACTTTGAGGTTTGGACGTCTACAGTGTTACCAAACTCATGGCACTTTGCTCACGTCATCTCAGTCCCTGACTAATGTGAGCAGTTTTAGTTCTCAAGACGTTGATAAGAGACATCTTTTAAAATAATAATAATAATAATAATAAAGATAATAATAATGATAATAATAATAATGATAACGTATTAATTGATCAACGGTGTCACCATCATTAGCAAACGTCGTGTGTATGTGCTCAGGGTGCCATTAATGGCACAGGTCAGGTGTGAGTTCTCAGAGTGCCATTAGTACACAGGTCGGGTGTATGTAAATGAAAGGGCTGTTTTAGGGACACTAATTCAGTTAAAGGATGGCTGGTTATTCGGGCTTTAGGCCTATCAATTGCCAGGGTCATAAGGCCGTCAACATAAACTACATCCACCAACCGGAAAATCTTTTAACACTTTCTACGAGTGTTAAAGATAATTCTAAGACCACATACACTCTCACAATGTATGTGGATCATTTTCAATTAAATAGAAATCTTTGCAATTAGAATGAGTAAGTCTCATTCATCAAAAAATATTGTAATAAATGGATAACTACAAAATCAGATATGGAAAATGTTTTACTTATGCAAAAGCTCTTAAAAATTTCACAAAACTAGAAAATTATATGTAATAACTATTTCAAATCTGAATGTATCAACCTGCATAGAAAAAATATCTTTTTACAATTAAACAAATAAATATGTCATTAGTATCATAATGATTATCATGCCTGGCCATTATTTTAAGGAATTTACATATTTCAAAAGGAAACTTTTTGAGCAAACAGCAAAAGCTGTTAAGAATTTCACAAAACTAAAAAATTATATGTAATAATTCTTTCAAATCTGTACTAATCAATCTGTATAGATAAATAATATTTTATTTACTAATAAATAAATATGTCATAAGTATCATAATGATTATTATGCCTTATTATTATTTTAAGGAATTAACATATTTCAAAAGGAAACTGTCTTTAGCAACTGCAATTAACTGCTCATTGTTTTCGGGTTTAAGCAATCTATCACATTTTACACAACTGACACAAATCCACTTAAAAGTCTATCTCACTTTACACTACACACGGGTGACCAGAGGTTGGGCTATCAGTGTCAAAAGTGTTTGACACGTTTAATCTTGGCAAATGTTTGCATGGCCATAAACACTTCCTTCTCCACATGGGCCTCATACAGAATGAGAGAGTATGTGGTCTTAGAAGTATTCTTAACACCTATCAGTTGGCCTAGAAAGATTGGTGTTGTACGACGGGAACCAAGTGTGATGTTGGGATAAAAAGAAATACTGACACCTGATAAAATGGATTGTCTCCACGAAACATGTGCCACATGTATAGAAAAATTAAATGTTAGATAAAATTGTATGAACTCTTTCATACACATATATATATATATATATATATATATATATATATATATATATATATATATATATATATATATATATATATATATATATATATATATATATTGGAAAGGATCACAATTTTGCGCGTGATCAAGATATTCCTATGAGTCCACGGGTAAAATGAAACAGAAGTTCCCAAGTGCACTTTTGTGTAATAATCACATCATCAGGGGAGACGCAAGAGAGAAATATAAGTCAGTAGATATACATCGAAGAGACGATGCTAGGACGCCATTTGGTAACATGCCACGACATACAACGAGCGTTCATAAACATATTTTGCAAATTCTATCAACAATAAAGTTATCTAATTTGTATAGACCATCACTAATGTTAAGATTATAATTCTTTGTGTATTTCATAACAGAAGATTCAATGACATTTCTCGTGGTAATAGAGTTAAAGTTAATAACTGAGATGGCATTGCTCCAGTCAATACCATAGTCATAGTTTTTAACGTGATTATTCAAGGCATTTTTGTCCCGTTCTTATACTATACTTATGTTGCTTAAGTTTAAGAGAAAGATCCTTACCAGTCTGCCCAACATAAAATTTATCACAATTTCCACATGGCACTTTATAGATGCATCCAAGAGAATTTTCTGGTGAATTCCTGATTAAGATATTCTTTATAGTATTATTGTTGCTGAAGGCAACATTTACATAAAAGGATTTAAGCAACATGGGAATTAAAGTGAAATTATTATTAAAAGGGATAACTAAAAGATTCTTGGTGTCAATGGGAGGTTTGGGCTCAACACTATAAAATGATTTCTTTGCTAACTTAAGGGATTTATCAATGAAAGATCTAGGGTACTTTAACTCAGAGCCAATAGAATATATCTTCTCAAACTCATCATCAATAAACTCTGGACTGCAAATACGTAATGCCCTAAGGAACATAGATTGAAATGATGATAATTTAACTCTGTCATGCTGAGATGAGTAATAATGGATATATGAGCATACATTGGTAGGTTTTCTGTATATGCTAAACTTAAACTTGTTTCCTTGCCTATGGATCATGCAATCTAAAAATGGTAACGTACCATTATTTTCATTTTCTATAGTAAATTTGATGGAAGGTACTAAATTGTTAAGTAAGGGGAGAAATATTTGTAATTTTCATTTGTTGACCAAACACAAAGAACATCATCTACATACCTAAATCAAATTGCATTAGAAGGTAAGATACCCTTTAGTAATTTTGTTTCAAAAAATTCCATGTAAAGATTACTTAGTACAGGTGAAAGAGGGTTACCCATTGCCATACCAGATTTTTGAGCATAATAATCTCCATTGAATTGAAATACGCAGTCTTTTATACACAATTTTATCAGTTCAATGAAAACAGACTGAAACAGGTAAATGAATGTCATCCAAGACATCAAATAAATATTCTTTAAGGTCATCAACTGGAACTTTAGTGAAAAGTGAGGAAACATCAAAGCTAACTAGTTTGTAATCAAAATTAACAGTGATATTGTTTAGCTTGTTGATTAAATCTACATTGTTCATGATATCAGAATTTGATACTAAAGGGCTTAATAAAGCAACTAACCATTTTGACAATATATATATATATATATATATATATATATATATATATATATATATATATATATATATATATATATATATGTGATGGAGCCTATTGAACTCACTATAGGTCTTGAAGGAAAATTCTGTTCATGTGTTTTGATAAGTCCATACATATGTGGCAATGAAGGGGACAAAGATGACAAACTTTTGATAAGATAACTATTACCTTTCAACAACAACTCTAACTCTACTACCAAGAGAAATATCCAGTTTATCGACCAACCCTTCAGGTAGGAACTGCTGCCTCGACCGGAATTCGAACTTTTGTGGGCTCGACCCTATCGTTCCCAAAATCAGTCAGGTCTGGTCACAATCAACCGAATTTTAAGATACAAGCTTTCCTAATCCTTCCCGTAACTTATCCACGAAAGGCAGCGTCGGCGACCCCAGTCGTAACACAGCCCATGCTATCGCCAGTAAAAATTTCACACACAAAAATAATGGTTGGCTAGGCCAATGACGATTTACATTTCCTTACACCACAAATGCCATTTAGGACAAACTCACTCACTGACTATGCCACGGAGGAGGGGAAATCAAGCACGAATTTATTTAATCTTATCAAATGACTTCTTAAAATCCAGCTTGGGACCCAGGGGGATAACCTACGAGATGATTCAGATTCTCTATCAGGTCAGCCTAATTGAGCTGTTACGTAATGGAGCTGTACACTAAGACTTGGACGTCTACAGTGTTACCAAACTCATAGCACTTTGCGCACGTCATCTCAATCCTTGACTATTGTGGACGCCTTACGAAAACCGATTCGTTTCACTCTAATTTACCTGCATTTTTAGAGTTCCGAAGACGTTCATAAGTAAAAGAATTATTTCTAAATTATGATTATAATAATGGTAATAATAAAGGACTAAATGATCAACAGTGTCACCATCTATAGCAGTGGTCGGATGTTTGTGCTCGGAGTGCCATTTCTGGCACAGGTCAAGTGTGTGTTGTCAGTGTGCCATAAGTGGCATAGGTCGGGTGAAAGGGCTGTTTTAGGTGTATGTTTATATTTAGACATGATGAGTATCGCTACTCAGAATGAACTCATAAATAGATTTATTCAAATATAGATTTTTGCAATTAGAATGAGTAAGACTCATTCATCTAAAAATATTGAAATAAAATGGATAACTTCAACTTTTCAAGGTAATGTATTACATATCCAAAAGTTGTCAAGATTTTCAAGAAACTCAAGAATTATATGTAATCATTACATCAAATTTTTTGCAATTAATTTAATTATATTTCACTGTAATTACCTATATTTATCCATAAAACTGTAATTATAATTATAATATCTATTATAATCCATACTAATGATCTATGAATTTACATAATTCAAGAAAATTATTTTACGCAAACAGCAACGTTTCACAAATGGAATTAACCGCTCATTGTTTTTGGGATGAAGTAATTTATTACATTTTACACAACAGACACACGTCAACTTAAGATCCCTCCACATCACAATTACACACGGACCGGCCTGTGTCAGTAGTGGGTGCCCAGAGATTGGCCGTCATGGTGACTAAAAGGGGAGGAAGCGGGGAGGCTGGATGTCCTCCCCTCCTGTTTTAATTTTTCTTAAAAAAGGAAAAGGAAACAGAGAAGGGCCAAGTAAGGATTTTCCCCTTTAGGCTCAGTCATCTGTTCTAAACGCTACCTCGCTAACGCGGCAAATGGCGATATATATATATATTTTTTTTTTTTTTTTTTTTTTTTTTTATACTTTGTCGCTGTCTCCCGCGTCTGCGAGGTAGCGCAAGGAAACAGACGAAAGAAATGGCCCAACCCCCCCCCCCCCATACACATGTACATACACACGTCCACACACGCAAATATACATACCTACACAGCTTTCCATGGTTTACCCCAGACGCTTCACATGCCTTGCTTCAATCCACTGACAGCACGTCAACCCCTGTATACCACATGACTCCAATTCACTCTATTTCTTGCCCTCCTTTCACCCTCCTGCATGTTCAGGCCCCGATCACACAAAATCTTTTTCACTCCATCTTTCCACCTCCAATTTGGTCTCCCTCTTCTCCTCGTTCCCTCCACCTCCGACACATATATCCTCTTGGTCAATCTCTCCTCACTCATTCTCTCCATGTGCCCAAACCATTTCAAAACACCCTCTTCTGCTCTCTCAACCACGCTCTTTTTATTTCCACACATCTCTCTTACCCTTACGTTACTTACTCGATCAAACCACCTCACACCACACATTGTCCTCAAACATCTCATTTCCAGCACATCCATCCTCCTGCGCACATCTCTATCCATAGCCCACGCCTCGCAACCATACAACATTGTTGGAACCACTATTCCCTCAAACATACCCATTTTTGCTTTCCGAGATAATGTTCTCGACTTCCACACATTTTTCAAGGCTCCCAAAATTTTCGCCCCCTCCCCCACCCTATGATCCACTTCCGCTTCCATGGTTCCATCCGCTGACAGATCCACTCCCAGATATCTAAAACACTTCACTTCCTCCAGTTTTTCTCCATTCAAACTCACCTCCCAATTGACTTGACCCTCACCCCTACTGTACCTAATAACCTTGCTCTTATTCACATTTACTCTCAACTTTCTTCTTCCACACACTTTACCAAACTCAGTCACCAGCTTCTGCAGTTTCTCACATGAATCAGCCACCAGCGCTGTATCATCAGCGAACAACAACTGACTCACTTCCCAAGCTCTCTCATCCCCAACAGACTTCATACTTGCCCCTCTTTCCAGGACTCTTGCATTTACCTCCCTTACAACCCCATCCATAAACAAATTAAACAACCATGGAGACATCACACACCCCTGCCGCAAACCTACATTCACTGAGAACCAATCACTTTCCTCTCTTCCCACACGTACACATGCCTTACATCCTCGATAAAAACTTTTCACTGCTTCTAACAACAATATATATATATATATATATATATATATATATATATATATATATATATATATATATATATATATATATATATCCCTGGGGATAGGGGAGAAAGAATGCTTCCCACGTTTTCCCTGCGTGTCGTAGAAGGCGACTAAAAGGGGAGGGAGCAGGTGGCTGGAAATCCTCCTCTTTTTTTTTTTTTAATTTTCCAAAAGAAGGAGCAGAGAAGGGGGCCAGGTAAGGATATTCCCTCAAAGGCCCAGTCCTTTTTTCTTAACGTTACCTCACTGACGTGGGAAATGGCGAATAGTATGAAAAAAAAGAAAAAAAAAAAAAAAAAAATATATATATATATATATATATATATATATATATATATATATATATATATATATATATATATATTTTGTTTTGTTGCTGTCTCCCGCGTTAGCAAGGAAGCGCAAGGAAACAGACGAAAGAATGGCCCAACCCACCCACATACACATGTATATACACAAACGCCCACACACGCACATATACATACCTATACATATATATATATATATATATATATATATATATATATATATATATATATATATATATATATATATATATATGTATATATATGTATATATATATATATATATATATATATATATATATATATATATTTTTTTTTTTTTTCAAACTATTCGCCATTTCCCGCATTAGCGAGGTAGCGTTAAGAACAGAGGACTGGGCCTTTTTCGGAATATCCTCACCTGGCCCCCTCTGTTCCTTCTTTTGGAAAATTAAAAAAAAACGAGAGGGGAGGATTTCCAGCCCCCCGCTCTCTCCCCTTTTAGTCGCCTTCTACGACACGCAGGGAATACGTGGGAAGTATTCTTAATCCCCTATCCCCAGGGATAGGGGATATATCCCTATATCCCCAGGGATATATATATATATATATATATATATATATATATATATATATATATATATATATATATATATATATATATAAGAAACAAAGAGCAACAGACTGTTGGCGCCTCTCCGGGATTTTGCGCTGGTGAAAAAAAAAAAGAAATGTGAATTTTACATCTACGAAGCCGCAAACTATATCAGTCAAGGGTCTTGAGACTAAAGACTTATCGTCAGGTTTACTTAAATAGTCACTTTTAAATACTCGATATGTTAACACCCCTGCTGAAAAAAAGAATAGTTTTGACAATGAGAATTGTCTGTTGTAGTCTTAAATATCTGCTAAAGTGAGGACTATTGGTATTAGATTGTTTTACAACTTTGTATCAGGTAACTTCTTAATCTTTTCTTTCTTCTAAATTAGATAAGTTTAGATCTTCTAAACAGCATTCAGGGGATAATTTTTTTTTCTATGTACGCATATATGTAATAATTACTGAGGCTAAACAGATCATAAAAACCATTAATCATTTTCTTATCGCCATTTAATGCCTATTATATTGCTAATGATGGGCCGAGATCACTACCAAATGGTCGTAAGGGATTGTCGACCAACCATACATATAAACGAGGAAGCAATTTCGATATTATAGACGTTGCTATTCTGGTCTATTTTAATAATTTCGACATAAATGAAAGGGTTATTATAGGAAAATATATTCCATTCACCAAATATGAATGTCAAATAGCATATAAATTCTAAGCATAAAAAGTCTATTCTTATTGTTTTATCTATTTAGCAAGATAATATAAAGATAAAAAGGCAATGTATAAATCAAATATATAAATAAAAATAAATGATATTTTTTACATAATTCAATAACATTGTGTGAAGCATACGTGATTAGATATATAAAATATTGTACTTTATAATATTATGTAACCTTATCTGCGTTCTCTATGCTATTTTTGAATTAATAACCGAAAACGCCACTGCATTTATTCAATTTATCAAGTAATAATGGCCAATCTATGGTACAAACACACACACACACACACACACACACACAGGATACACAAAATGCTTATCATACAAGAACGTTTCACAGCATCATATGTATTCAGTTGTTCCATTATCTCATTATTGCACTCTTACTAAGCCTTTCGTAGCATGAACTGGTGTCCGTGCAAATCTCAACCTTAGGGAATATCTACACACACACACACACACACACACACACACACACCAATCCTTTCAGGACTAGCAAATTCTAGGTAAATTAACAATACATCTACTAACACTCGGGGAAATAGGTAAACAGTTCCTTGAAGGACGTGTCAGACGGGACAAAAAAGAGAGAGAAAAATAAAAGCCAATATAATAAGTAAGCAATACCATCATCTACTGTATCAAAAGGCAGCACTCGTAACAACAGCAGATCACAGAAACCCTCCCAGGATCTGTGTGATGGTAGAACATATTCGAAAACTCAAGAGACATAAAACAGGCAACTCTAGAAAACTGACCAAATTCTTAGAACTGTACAAACGCAATGAATGTCATCTGTGGACTTTTCAACGAGGTATAGCCAGGAGGAGGCGGCCCTTGTCATTTGGGGCCCCTAAGCTAAGTCTCTCGAGTCCCATCCACCCTTCACAATACTCCAGCCCTGCCCGGCAAATAACAAGCTCCAGGGGGGGTTGTCCAAGGCCACGGCCCTTGGAAAAATGTGAAATTTTATGACGTCTGTCTGGTCCTGCTGCTGCAGGCTGTCATATGACAAGACAGGAATCTGCGTCCTGAGCGTATAGGAAGGGCTGGCTCTGGGTAGATACGCATATGTCTCTTGGCTTCAATCGAACGAAATTATTCTTGCTGGTAAGTCATTCACCATATTAGCAATGTTTGTTTATTCATCTATTTTCAAGAATGAGTGCTTTGCCTCAGTGGAAGGAACATGACGACCCATGAGGTTGTGTCCATGGCTACGAATGATATGAGAATGATTTGGTCTTAAGCAGCTGCTAAGATTAAAACTGTCGAAGCCTTTAGAATACTTGTGCTGTATCCCTTCTTAATATTTCTGAGACCGGGAATCATCACAAAATCTCATTCATATATATATATATATATATATATATATATATATATATATATATATATATATATATATATATATTCTTTTTTTTTTTTTTTTTTCATACTATTCGCCATTTCCCGCATTTGCGAGGTAGCGTTAAGAACAGAGGACTGGGCCTTAGAGGGAAAATCCTCACCTGGCCCCCTTCTCTGTTCCTTCTTTTGGAAAATTAAAAAAAAACGAGAGGGGAGGATTTCCAGCCACCCACTCCCTCCCCTTTTAGTCTTAATATTTCTTCATAACAAAAGTCAATTCAGTTCACTGTAAACTTACATAGCACAAACACACACACACACACACACACGTTAAGCATTTTCGCCCTATCTAACACGTAACATTATTATTTTAAAAACGTCAGACATTTCCCCGTAGAGTAATATATCATTTTCTTTTCATTTTCAAATTACATTTTTGCTGGACCCTTTTGTCTGTTAGGTTCATGGATTAAAGTCGTTTCAAATAATCATAATACACGTATGAAAACAAGGGATCATATCTTAAGTAAAATGATGCCTGATGATCATGTAAGGAGAACGAACTAATGATATTTCAGCACAAATTTGGTCAGCAGGTAGAAAATCCTCAACTGGTTGTTTTCCATATTCTGATCCAATTATACAGTTAAAGTGATCAAAATATCAAATCAGTGCTAAGATCTTGAACTGATCTGTCTTTTTTCTTGATCGAAAATGAAAATAAGGTGCAAATGTAACCTATCTCTGCCGCTAGGTACATTAATGTGCAACAGGTTACAAGAGTCTGACATAAAATGGCCCTTTGCCTTTCTTATCTTTCTTCTATAGTATCAATATGAATTGTTAAGTGTTGGTAAGAGTTTTTTACGTGGACGAAGAAAGGTATGGAAAGCGGGTGCATTATTATCTCCCTTGAAATAAGGTGTTTATTTCTTTTTCATGCTGTTATATTAGTTCTTGTTGCGTTGATTTTAGGCTATTTTGTAGGGTTACATTAATGAAGCTTTAACTTTGGACTGTGGTAAATATCACTAGTTATTTACATTTCCATATATTTATATCAGTCACCCACATTAAAAACTGTAAGACACGAGCCTTGACATCAATCTTATGTAGTTTCAATTACAAATAACAATGTGTTACAAAATTAATAAAATAAATATACGTTTATATATTTTTCGTATTTAATGGTAATAGAAAGCGAGGTAATGATGAAATATACATAAGACGCAACGGCTATTTGCTCTATATGGTTAAGGAAGATGAGAATGAAAACGAGAACAAAATGTAATTCTATTTCTATATAGCTAAGTCATTAGAATAGATTTCTATATTTGACTGATTATATTACTAATCAAACCATACAAGCTTGTATCAAAAAATATATAATACTTAGCAAAATGATCGTTTACACCATTTTTTTCAATTATGTAGTCAAATTGAAATCTCAAATATTCATATTCAAATTTACATTTATTATATTTGTATGTTCCCACACTTTCTGAATAATTTGTTGTAAACTTGTGTTCGCTCACTGGAACCTATTACCACTATTAATCAAGGTTGATTAGTCATACCTGTTTCATGTCAAGCACTTGAAATCAATTCAGTTGTATCATTTACTTACTGATTCAAACTCACATACGCTTGGATGAATGAACATTACAACATTCAGTGATGCAGTCATTCACTCTTCCCTGAAAAACATGACAGCCCAGAAATGTTATTACTAGCAGAATAGGGCCATTTGAGCTCCTCGTCTGATTGCTCGTGTGGAAAACATGAAAAACCGGCGGAATGGAATTGTTCAGTGGTATAATCCCTCGCCCACACCAACCAAACCATACCTAACAAAATTCGACGAGAGTCCAAAACGGTAATTGAAATTGGTAAAGTTTATACATACTCTCATTTCTTCTCCTAACCATAGAAAATGAATCATGATCAGCACCAACAATGCTGATCCCAACTGGTCATTACGTAAAACTTAGCCCCTACACAAGATGCATGTCTTTATACACTTGGTCCGTCCCAAGGAAAGAGAAACAAGGTAAATGATGGTTTATAGAAAGGCATGTCGCACGTGGAGAATATATATATATATATATATATATATATATATATATATATATTCCTCTGTATGAAAGATAATTAGAAAATGGAAGAAGAGATGATCAAATTTACGGAGAGGAATATTTCTTATACAAAAGAATGTCATAAACTGTGAGAAATACTCAAATAAGATTAAACTTTACTTAAATTTTACTTTTCAATAATAACGTACAAGTTAAAGGACTTGTTCATAGAACAAAACTAAAGTTAAAAGAGCTTTTACATATGATATGTCAGCATTGTACAATATTCTTTTACTTTTACATATACATTTATATTACGTAATCATTACTAACAATTAGTCTTTCCATTTTTTTCTTGCTGTATTTTTGAGAATGAGTTTATACTCATTCGCAGTGAAGCAAATTCATCATATAATACAGAACTTCCAAATGGACTTCGTCATTTTACTACAATAGTTACACATTGACTCGACCTGGGTCAATAATAGCAATCCGAGCACACACACATACCCGATCTGTGCCAGTAATGCCACCTCGAACACACACACACACACACCTGGCCTGTGCCAGTAATGGTACCCCGAGCACACACAACTGACCTAGCCAGTAATGGCACCCCAAGCATGTACACCTGACCTGTGCCAGTAATGGTACAGCTGAGAAGAGGCTGTCATGAACTAAAGCCTATGCCAAGCTTAGCCTTGGCAAATCTTTACACACACATACTCATTTGAATAGTGTTTCATCCCATTTGTTATCAATAAACTTTAATAAACTTTACTTCTTGCGTTATGGCGCTGAATTGGTCAGGTAAACTAAGTAGTTGGACTATAATCTCAAAACAGAATGGTTGGGCGTGTTAGTAGATAGAAAACTTTGGGAACATAAGAAAACGGGTGAAAGTGGTACTAGGGGATTCTTTACAATAAAGTTAATATAACGCGCGAGTTTATACCTTTAGCACCTACTAGCTCAAGGTGAAGTCCCCATACAATGGGCAGGGCTTTACATTATAAAAATGTGTTAAAAGTTACTTAGTCCGCGAAGGAGTATTTCTTTTTTTCTATACTAGGACAGAAAGGTGTTTGTGCGAGTAGGAAAGTGAGTTGTTCTCGGTGAAGGCGGGCTTGCATCAAGGGTTTTCAATGTCATCTTGGCTGTTTAATCTTTCTATATAATGGGGTGATGAGGGAGGTGAATGCCAGGATCTTAAGAGCAAGGAGTAAGTCTACGGTATGCTATAGGCAAGGGGTGGGTATGTGTGTGTGGAGTGGAATCTATTATTGTTTGCAGTTGGTGTGGTTATGGTGGCCGACTCGATAGAGAAATTACTGAAGGTGGTGTTGAAGTCTGGGAGTGTGTTCAACGAAGTTGAAGAAAGGAAGGTGATGCAACTGGGAGATGAGACTGGATGGTATAAGTCTAAACTGGAAATCTCTAGAGGAAGTAGAGTGGTTTATGTACTTGTGAGTGGTCTTAGCACGAATGGAGCCATGAGCGCTGGTGTCATGGGGTGAGAGAGGAGTGAGTGTAAAGTCCCAGGTGCATTGAAGAGTGTGTGAAAGGAGCGGTGGGTGTCTGTTAGGCCAAAAATGAACACATCTGAAAGTATAGTAGTTCCGGAGGGGAAGTGTACATGCGAGACTAGAACTCTGAATGAAATAGAACGGGAAAAGAGAAAATAGTGGATAGTATGTCGTGTGAAGTTGATGATTCATGTAAAAAATTAACAACGTAGGAGAAAGGTGCAGTAATAAATGAAGTATGACAGAAAGCTGATTAGGGTGTGCTGAAATGGTTTGGACACATGGGGAAAAAAGTGAAGAGAAACAGATTAAGATGTAAGTTCTAGAAGTGGAGGGAACAAGTGGGATGGGAAGATTGGAAAGGTGAAATGGAAAAAAAAAAGGGCCTTATCAGGACCTAAACTTTCAAGGTAAGAGGCAAGGAAGGGATAAAATGAATCTAATCGTTGTGGTATACATGGAGCGAAGTGCTGTCACTGGATTTGATTCAAACCTGGGCATAGGAAGTGGTCAGGGATAAGAGATTTGCCAGTTATGATACATCGGTCTACAAGGAGACAATTACTCACCGGGTTCCTGTCAGTGATAACCCATTCTCGAGTGTGCCATTACTGGCACAAGTTGTGTGTGTGTGTGTGTGTGTGTGCTCGGGGTACCGTTATTGGCACAGGTCGGCCAGTTTGTAACTGCAGGTTAGTGCACCGTCAGGTAAATGTGCGTTTTTTGTATATAATGAACAGCATTGTCCAAAATACATTCAAAATTACCTGATAATTACTTAACGTAGATTGTCACGTACTGAACTATGGCAGAGGAGGAACATGATAATTGAAACCATATCACTATTATTCAAGTTTGTATTTGGGCAAGGTGCATTACACATGACAGCTAGAGACTGAGCGTGAACGAATGTGGCCTTTGATGTTTTTTCCTAACGCTACCTCGCGCGCATGCGGGGGCAAAGGGGGTGGGGGGAGTCATGTGTGGCGGAGGGATAGGTGAAGGCAGCATGCATGTGTACATGTGTATATATATGTATATGTCTGTGTATGTATATGTATGTATACGTTGAAATGTATAGGTATGTACATGTGCGTGTGTGGGAGTTTATGTATGTACATGTGTATGTGGGGGGCCATTCTTTCGTCTGTTTCCCTGCGCAACCTCGCTAACGCGGGATACAGCGTCAAAGTAAAATAATAATAACAATAATATATATATATATATATATATATATATATATATATATATATATATATATATATATATATATATCCTGCATTAAACGCATATGTATCAACATGTACATAATTATGTTAATGTTTTAGATGTTCCACACAAACACTATTGACAAACATATTTACATATCACAGGATCTCTTGATAATCTCAGACAATGTTTTTTGACTAACTCATTACTGAACAAAGTCGATCCTAAAAGGCTATGAACAGGACCATTCAAAATACATAAAAGATTTCAAAAATCCTTAGATACGGCTATACCAAATCACTATATAGAAAATGGGTAAAAAGATACATGCACATGAGGGTATTGTCATACTGATATACAAAATTGTTTTACTCCAGTGAGATGAGAGACTGAGATACGAGTCCCCCCTGCAATAGCAAGCGGTTCCCTTTCTCTCGTTTTCTATCAACAACCAATTTTACGTCATGGTCTGGTGACCTTAGCTTTACTAGATTCAGATGATCTCATGTGACCGTTCGGGCGTACTGCCTCTTAGGGCATTGTTAAAGATCATGTTCCATACCAGTTACCTGAGTTGTACTGAGGTGGAGTGGTTCAGTAGACCTCCGCTGTGGTGGTCGAGTGGTTCAGTAGACCTCCATTGTGGTGGTGGAGTGGTTCAGTAGACCCCCATTGTGGTGGTGGAGTGGTTCAGTAGACACTCATTGTGGTGGTGGAGTGGTTCAGTAGACCTCCATTGTGGTGGTGGTGGCGTGGTTCAGTAGAACTCCCCATTGTGGTGGTGGTGGTGGAGTGGTCCAGTAGAATTCCCAATTGTGGTGGTGGTGGCGTGGTTCAGTAGAACTCTCCATTGTGGTAGTGGTGGCGTGGTTCAGTAGAACTCCCCATTGTGGTGGTGGTGGAGTGGTCCAGTAGAACTCCCAATTGTGGTGGTGGTGGCGTGGTCCAGTAGAACTCCCCATTGTGGTGGTGGTGGAGTGGTCCAGTAGAACTCCCAATTGTGGTGGTGGTGGCGTGGTTCAGTAGAACTCCCCATTGTGGTGGTGGTGGAGTGGTCCAGTAGAACTCCCAATTGTGGTGGTGGTGGCGTGGTCCAGTAGAACTCCCAATTGTGGTGGTGGTGGCGTGGTCCAGTAGAACTCCCCATTGTTGTGATTGTGGTGGAGTGGTTCAGTAGAACTCCCTGCAGTGATGAATGCGGTAGTGTTCAGCTCTGGAGATAATGGGACCGTCGGGCGGTACATGGGGCCTAGCGCGGTCCAGCAGGCCCCGCACCTCCTCCTCGTTCGTCCTCCTCCGTCGGCACCTGTAGGGCGACACACACACACACTAGGGTCACTGCTATCTCGGTAATCAACATTGCTAACACCGATTGTAATCAACAAAGACATCAACATTGCTCACACCGATTCTCTATTCTAAATATATTACAATGAAGTCATAAAGATCAAGAAAATAAAAAAAATATGCTTCGTAGCCATTTCCCAAACAACAAAGTCTCCACTTTTAAACCCAGAATATAGCATTTCTAAAAATACACAAGTCGTCCTAAATGTATATTCCTGATATATGGGTAATACTCAAACCTGCCTGAAAAAAATGCTGTATAGTGGCCTTAAAATACATGGTATTTTTGCAGTGAGAGACAATGAAATACTCAAACCTGCCTGAAAAATGCTGTAAAGTGGCTTTAAAATACATAGTATTTTTGCAGTAAGAGAGACACTGAAATACTCAAACCTGCCTGAAAAATGCTGTAAAGTGGCCTTAGAATACATAGTATTTTTGCAGTATGAGAGACAATTAAATACTCAAACCTGCTTGAAAAATGCGGTATAGTGGCCTTAAAATATATAGTATTTTTGCAGTAAGAGAGAGAATGAAATACTCAAACCTGCCTGAAAAATGCTGTATAGTATTCTCACAGTAAAAGAGACAGTAAACGTCTTACCAGTATATGCAGCAGCAGACGACAGAAACAAGGCAGAGAAGACCCGCTAAGACGCACACACACAATTCCCAGAGCGGCGGCAGATCCTGTGGCCACACGGTAGCATTACTGAGGTACTTGAATTCTGGTTTCACACAAGCGTCAGACAGCTCGGTCGTCTTCATGTCCTGCCTCATATCCAGCCACTGACGAGACGAGTCAAATAGATTATGGTATTCCTCGAGAAAATGACCTTAACGAACACTTCTCACCTTCGACGGGAATTGAGCGAACTGTGTGTGTGTGTGTGGCTCGTGTGTATTGTGGGGGTCATGGAAATACAGCCACACTGACCTCACTTCACCCTACATTCTCCTCCTCCCGACCTAACATAATCACGTACGTCACTTCAGCGTTACCAAATTCAATATGTTCTTTTTACCCCTTTTTTTTTCCATTTCATATAAAATTCTATTTTTTTGTCGTTGTACTTGACTGTGGTACATGCGTGGAGTGCTGAGGCGATGCATATGGCAGTATGCAAATACACGATGTCTCATTTATTATTTAGTGATGGATTGGTAGCCTAAACCACGTGGTCAGGTTTCCCTGCTATTGCCATATTATATATGTATATATATATATATCTCCCACTAGTTACACAAGAGCCGTCCTGTGCCAGTAATGGCACCCCGAGCACACACACCCGACCTATGCCAATAATGACAAGATCCCATACTAAACTTAGTTTTGCCTAATCTTTACACACACACACACACACACACACACACACAACGAGTAATCTTTAAGTCAATTGCGTTGCAGGAAAAAAAATGGATAAGGTGTGTAATGGTATATAACGAAACTAAATATGTCAGCGTGTTCCATTTTCGTCACTCGCTTCCTGGCAACTCGTCATCTGACGAAGGTATTGCAACGGGGTCCAACCTTACATTTCTTACATACCACCATTAGTTCGAAAACGAACGGCGCGCAGATAACACATGCGTAAACACCTTATATATATATATATATATATATATATATATATATATATATATATATATATATATATATATATATATACACCGACTGAGATTCTCACTGGCGAATGGCAGAAACATAACAGGCCCAAAGGACAGTTATAAACACTACAGGACTTACTGACCCAGCTTTAAAACACAATTATTACATTCCAGTATGGACTGTGGCCATCACTTGTCGCCATACCCGATTGGCCCTCCCCTACCAACTAACACCCTCCCTCCCACCCCATGTTAAACACGTTAACACATTAATATTAACATTAATAAAATCCATACCAATTTCTGTGGTTAGAAGTAAACGCTTAATTTGCTGACATAACGTCAAAAAGCAAACAGTTTTTGCTCATTAGCTCATCCTAATTCTGTGAAACGTAATTAAATTTGGATGTTTCCTTCCACAAGGGGGAATTTTTCAAATCAGACTTCTCATAAAGTCTTAAGTCTTATCTATGTTATGTTAACCTTGCTGTCTTACGACGGCTTCGCCGACTACATATCATACGTCTTTCAATACATTTTTAGGAAACCAACAACACGTACTGGATCATTCATCAGTACGATAGCAGTTAAAATTATGTTGCACATCCGGTATAGTATGAACAATTACTTCGTTCATGGCTGAATTCATATGATGTGGATAAGAATAAAGTAAAAAAAATAATACAGCAATTCTATTTTTATTATGTGCAAAACGCAATTAATCGGTTTGTATTTCACAAGTTAAAATCACCTTTTATTTCATACTGACCATAATCCAGACCAATTCAACTTTCAGTCTTTGATAAAACGATAAACTACGTTTACGAAAATAAATATATGTATACAAAATAAAACACGACTTTGTGCAGAGGAAGGGACGTGCCAACCACTGCAATCTCGTATGAACAGTGTTTTAACGGAGTTGCTGAAACTACTGCTGACTCGGGGTAGGTAAGTCGACTAGTAGTAGTCGGCGAAGTCGTGTCTAAGAAAATGCTTCTCACTCTCCGTCAGGGGTTCGAAGGGCGCCACACGCCGGGAACGTCCTCGAAGCTCCTCCAGGAGGCGAGATATGGCTATCATCTGCCGCTGATGATTTTCTAGCTCAGTGTACCTGCGGAAGGATACATCTGATTACAATAATATATATATATATATATATATATATATATATATATATATATATATATATATATATATATATATATATATATATTCAGGCTCAAAATGTACATACGGTTGTGTACAGGGAACGTGTAGCATGCATTATTCACGCTGTCTCCCGCACTAGGCTATGGCGTTTGACGCTGTTCATGTCGGTGACCATTGGTGGCCTTCCCTTGCAGTTTTCTGGCCTACGACTCTAAACTAGCGGCAATGTAACGTAATTTTAGTAAATTATTTAGCTTCAATTGGACACTTAACGTCATCTATGCTCTCTGTAATTCTATTAACACTCCTTCAGGCAAGAAGCCAATTTGAGATCTTCCTTACCTAACTTCTCAACAACTTGTCTCGTCTGGAATACCAAAAGATGTTTATACAAAACTTAGAATGTTGTGTTCACTACTTACTGAACCCTGTTGTTCGTTTCAGTTATTCTAGATGCCTACTTTTAATAAAATGACTGTGTATTATACGAAAAATGATCAGTAATATATCCATGATTCTGGACACGCACGTCAGCTTAGCCCAAGAAATGCAATGAGGATGGTATACAGTGAAAGCAGCACTCGATATGACCAATATAACCTTTAGGATTGTGTGTGTGTGAAAAGAGGAATTGGGAGCTGACATCGTCCTTAACCTGTCGTTATAGTCCCATATTAGGAGAATAGTTAATGAGACAAACTGTTTGCTAAGGTATAACAGAATAGCTTTCATGTATAAGCTTTTTTCACATCCTACATACGTCCAATACCTATAATACGCTTCTCAAGTTTGGCCACCGCACCATAGAGGCATAAAGAGTTTACAGAAAGAAAATAACAAGATGATACCAGGATTAAGAGAGCTAAGTCAAAATGAGAGGTTAAAGACTTTAAATTTACCCATAATGCAAGAGAAGAGTGAGGGGTGACCTGATCAAAACCTATCGACGAAGTGGACAGTGAACAGTTCTATGAGAGTTGTCCCTTAACATGAAATTCATTGAAAAAAAAACTTAATAAAGATGTAAAGAAATATTTTTATGGTATGAGAGATGGATAAATAGAATGGATGACTTGAGAACATGATTAACGCAGATAATATACCTAAATCTAAGATGTATGATAGCAGAGGTTGTTCAAAAGAGGGGTAATTACATAAAACACGAGAGATGGTATCCCACGAATGTAGAATGTGGTAATTCGTAACTACAAATATGATTACAAATACATTCACGATTATAAATGCTGACGCATACCATAAAAAAAAACATGCACTAAATACAATCACAATTAGAGAGAACTGTAAAAGAGGTATATCAAAGGTATTTCGAATTTGCACACCTCTTTTAAATCTAGTGTTAGCTTATAGTTAATAACTATGGACACAGCCTAACCTGATAATCTGTAAATTTACGCATCGAAATGGGTTTCGGATATTGAGATTCTGTTTTGGAATGGCAGAATAATATTTAGTGAATAGAATACAAGCACCGGACATGATTCGAAGAGTTATGATTCATTACACCATACTGAATGAAACCATAGCGGAGAGGCATAAAAACAAGAGGGATAATAGGCTAACTACCGTATAATGTAGGTGAAACACGTCAAAATTATCGAAAGAACTAATGAAAACCTTACCTATCCAACTTAATGGGTGATTTTGACCATAATTCTCAAAGTTGTATTCAAAATACAAAAACAAACATCCACGACCGATGACCGATCAACCAACGAATTCAGGTCAACAAAGGCGAACTGAACGGGCTGTTGCATCGTCAAGCAGTGGGATCTCGAGCCGAGCTTATCATTAACCTAATTATCGTCCAGTGATGATAAAAAATATGACATAGTCTGATGATTCATTAACGTAATTATCGTCCAGTGATGATAAAAAATAATATGACAGTCTGATGATTCATTCTGTTTTCATACACAACAAAAAATATTCGGTTTACACAAAACCTCCAAACAAATGAAATGATTGATATACAGAAGTTGCCCCTTATCTTAGCCCATCATCTTTCATGATTAACATGAGCAATGACTGATAAGTGGACATACATTTGAATTCTGTAGCTAAACATGTGCATTACATCCGATGAAGTCATGAGGATGGATGAATTCAACCAATTAAAAACCCGCACCCAGATGTGACACTTCCCAGTTACTTGTATATCATTACGTAAAAAAAAAAAAAAAAAACTGCATCAGGTCCTATAAAAGCTGTCTAAAAAAAAAAAAGTTCTGCTCCGATCTAACGAACAAAATGTCAATACTTTGCCCAAGAAGCTCCTTCGATTTTTGCTTGTAGTTATCACTTAAGTTTCAGGACGAAAAAAGCAAGTCAGGTTTAGTCAGCATAATCATAAGACATCCCTGACAACGTCAGTGGCTTATTTCCTGACACATGGCGGACGAAATCCATGAACTAGCTACACAAACTTGTAGACCTGAGGGCAATTAATTCCAAGGTTGCAAGGGACATTTCCCCAAAGTTGTTTATCAATTTTCCAAAACAGGGTTGTTAATATGTGGATTGATTAACGAACGAGTAGTTAAAAGCAAATCCGCATGTCTAAATACAGATTTAAAAAAAAAAAAAATTTGGCTTTAAGTCCACTACTGGCATTACTGGGGTCACTAAACGTTTTTTAATTAACAACCTCCGTTTACTCAGCATTGTGGTTCTTTCATGTACAACAGCTTTAAAAAGACCCAGTGGTCTGATGTTTTCATTCCTCGTAACTATTTGTGCATTCGTCCTACTAATACAAAAAACAAAAGAGTTGAATCTAAATTCAGTTACTAATAGATATGCAAAGGTGTTCATTCATACTTTACGATTTATTCCAACGGAAGCTCACAATTCCATTAGTGCCTAATATCTGTATTTTTGATTTGATACGCAAGATGAATACTTTGCAAAGAAACAATGTTTGGGTATGTTACCTACGCATCGTAATTAACATCGGATATTAACGAATTCTATTGTACAATAAGGTACTATCTCAGGAGCAATGGGTCGCAACCCTATGCTGTTCGTTGCGTCTTTGATTTGTATAATGCTGATTCAAGACATGTAAAAAGTCCCCTTTTTTGCTTTTGAAATAAAGAAAATAGGCAGACAACGAAACAATGATAAGTTTTGACATCTACAATGATCTATGACGACCTCACAAAGTTTTGGATTGCTTAACGAAGTGACACTGATTAAAAATCAAATTATCAAAGTACTTGTACACTTTGGAAACATGTCTGAGAAGGCGTTTTCTCTGAAGTGGTGTGTATCTAAAATCTAATTACTATCACCCTAGTTCAAACCCACCTTAGAGAACTACTTGCTCTGTTCGTTAACCACAAACACACTCCACAGTATAGAATGTTCGTTAACCATACACACTTTCAAGTAATTAATGTTAGTTAACCACACCCACTCCCTGGTACAGCGTTCGCTTACCATACGCACTCCAAGATACAGAATGTTTAATAACTACACACACTCCCAAGTACAGAAGATCTAGATCGTTAACCACACATGCTTCGTTAAAAAAAGGTTGGTCAACCAAAGTCCCAGGTACAGAACATTCGTTAACCACACACTCCCAGGCACAATGTTCGTTAACCATACACACTCCCAGCTACAGAATATTATCCAAATAATCATGTGCACAACTACTAGCTTGCTTTGTTTTGGCAAATTCCATATATATATATATATATATATATATATATATATATATATATATATATATATATATATACTAATTCAAGAAATAATCTTATTGCTCTTGAGAGTAAAATAACTCCAAATACCTGAGTTTTACGCATAATACATCACACATGCTACCTAGCCTAAGCTTGTCTATCATAAACGACTTGGGTCACACTGAACATTTATGACAAATTTCGGGGTCGCATTACACAAATCCTGTACACTCCTGGTTTGCAAAATACAATAAAAGTTGCAAAGCATGATTTGGAGGATTATGTTCCATCCTACAATGTCAAACAAGATGACAGTAGTGAGGGTTATACAAGTTACGTAATACACGTAAAAAATAAATATTCTTAGAAACTCACCAAAACCTCTGTAGTTATCGAGTTTAATCTTAATGTTCAACATTCTAGTCGAAATATACCTGTTACATCCATGACTAAGCATCGCGCCAACTGCTAACGAATATATATCAACAAACAGATGACAGACCAAGTGGCCAAGCGATCCAGAATAATTTAATGTCGATGTATTTCTACTATGCTTCTCGGCTATTAGCTTAATATTTGATTACAGACATTTCATCTACCTTTAAATTACTTAATTATTGGCATATTGAATAGAGAAGAATGAAATATAATGTTCCAAATCATGCTCAGCAAATCTTACTGTATTGTTACAGAACAAATTAGCACAGCAGTTCATATTTTCACTTAGTATCCAAACCTTTCAATGCCTAAGTAACTTAAGATTTTCTTCTATAAAATTCAAGAATACGGGATAATCAACAATACAATTTTTTCCTAGCTGTTAAGGAATCAAAAATTCCGACAAATGATGGTTACTTTAAATATTTTCAATCTTGTGGCATTCATGATGCAAGCAAACATCTCGATATCTTAAATACTACTTACTTTCGCCGTCGGGAATATTTCATGTAGGTTACGACGGTGCAGCCAGCGATAAGCAGCAATCCAACGATTACTACGGCGAGAGACGAGAAAAATGCCCACTTGGCCAAGTTTGCTTCGCCATCATGTCTTGCGGTGTCCAACGGCCAGTTCGAAGTCAGGTTGTCCACAGATGAGGCTGCGTTGTTATCGTAAACAAATGATCCTTCTTCGTAAGATAGGGGATCAATGCTACAGTTTTGGTCCATGATCTTGCTACAGTTTTTGTCCATGATCTTGAGCTAACTTCGAGGGGGGTTGGGGTGGGGAGAATATATGTAACGATGCACTGGGTAAACGCCGACTAGTTTAGACTGCTTTGTTTTTCTGTCAATATTGGCAGTCGTCTAACTTATCAGGGACGCAACTGTCAATACCTGATATAAAATCAATCTCAGGCACTGTACGCAAACGATTATATAAATGTGGCGGGACCTCGTCTTTCGTCACACCTCACACACTGAGCTAACTAAGCCGACTGGTTACTGGAACTTTTTTTATGAAAACCCATTTGAGCGGAACAGTTTCGAATCATCTTGCTCGAAACAACTACTTTTCCGATCAAAATTGCATTTAATCATAAGTCTTGAAGTAGCTTCAAAGATGAAACTAATTATGTGCGCCTTGTTTTTTTTTTTTTTGTAACATATTGTCTTATTTATATGATGGGAACGGTGTATGAATTGACCTAGTTCATGTTATGACAGATGAATTCTGCCACTCACTCTACGAAGGTCTTTTCAATATGATTGTCCTTCTGTTTAATTGAAGTGCATTGCAAATCCACGTGAAGGGATAGATCTTCGAGTTAATCTATCGGTGGAAATTAAAAGCAGATATCAAGATCGTGAATCTTGTTTCGTGACGCAAAATGGAAACAAATATGAATGACTCCGTTTCCAAAGGTTCGAACACGACTGACGTCAATGGTCCTGTAGTCTGGCTAGTGTATGTTTCATTTTGCTTATACCTCATGAAACGTTCTTTGGCAATTCTTTTGTAGGTCAGGCCAGCAAACAAGAGTGCCTGTATTTTCTTCTAACACTTTGTGAAGGGCTACATGTTGGCATGATTGCTCATTCAATACGTGGCTTCAGAGCAACGACAGACCTGTTCAGTGGTGTATCTTGAGTTCGAACCTTCTGTTAAAACATATATAGACTCCATGACGCTCATGACAATTTCCTACTCGATGAACTCGATACGCCTTATGACCTGTGTCATAAGTTGTTGAATACATGACTGGCGATTGGCGTCTGCACTGAATCCTAAATATAAGTGATATGAAACGATAAGCATATACTTGAAGCTATGTTATTTAAAGATATATAAATCTGTTGATGAATACTGGTCATAAAACGTTCCAACAATATTTTTGTCACGTATTGCAGTTGCCAATTTGTCGCTCTGGTAAATTAACATTATCTGTGGTTAACCTGATTACATGCAATGGAAGAGGTAGTAATGATAACAGAAAAGTTTATCACTCATATATTAGCAGTGATGAAAATAGTGGTGATATCACACTGTGTCAATAACAATATCGCTTTCGATTCAGTGAAATGTTTACACGATATCTTTTATTTAAAGTTCATGAAGTCTTGTTTTGCTTACAGGTGGTCATTGTGATTATCAATATGCCCGAGATCAACTGATACCTGATATGTGAATTACTAAGTGCGTGAATATATTTTCTGTCCATTACAAACGAGAATGGATCTTTCAGATGTTAATTGAACAGAAATCAGGCACCATACAGAAAACGTAGGAATATATAGGAAATGAAACACTTTTTTTTTTTTTTTTTTTTTTTTTTTTTTTTTTTCCAAAAGAAGGAACAGAGGGGGCCAGGTGAGGATATTCCAAAAAAGGCCCACTCCTCTGTTCTTAACGCTACCTCGCTATCGCGGGAAATGGCGAATAGTATGAAAAAAAAAAAAAAAAAATATATATATATATATATATATATACCTCCACGGATACCCATATTGATATCCAGTAATACATCTTTAATGTTTCTTATCATAGAATATCAAGAAAATGTGTTAACCGTACAAGGCAAGGAAAAATTTCATTAAAAAAATGCAAAATTATTTCAGAACCTGTCGTAGAGAAGGGATCCTTGCTTTTCTTTCTTCTAGATCAGCGTTGTGCTCAATCCTCGAACTGATTCAAGAAAGGATCTAGCAGTTTCCAGCTGGAAGAGCTCGATATACAATGTGGAAATTAGTCAACCAGAGATTTCTCCAGCCGAAGCATAAATTCATTCCAGTTTAGCTCTGTAATTGGAGTATTTGGGTTCCCTCGATGTCCGTAGCTTTGCTTCATGGGAGAGAAAGTGCTCTCATACGTGTCAGAGCAATATTCCAAGAAGAATCTAAAATTTTCAAGCACACGTCCTTAGAACCTCGCTATATTTCGTATTCAACTTTGGATGACCCGCTCTCTCAACGAGACGCGGTTGTTTGAATAAACTTTCTTACAGGGTTTCAATTGTTTCCATTGTCCAGACAACAAACCTGAAACGTCTGATACACCTTTGTCACCTTTGCTTTATCAAGCAAGTAAATTGATGTTTTGTATTCCTTCCTCGATGAATTTAGAATGTCGATTTTTAAGAAACTCTTACTTAGCCTTAAGCACTTAACGCGTCTCCTTTACCAAATATTTAGCAGCAAAATTAATCAGGTAGCCACTCAATGAAATCAAAAAGGAAATTATATCCTGTATCTGGGTTTCGGCCGATATGGCAAGAAGCAACCACTCCCTTCTGTTGGCGAGAGGAGACGTGGGGATAAGCCAGCTGACTGACCATTAGTGATCGCTGAGCCACACAACGTAACTTCATTGTATGTTACTGTTGCTCCCAGTCTCGTTCAAGTCCTTTCATTATGAAGGAACTGTTTCATTGCGTTGCAAGTCGACCATGAGAGGTAGCATGCTAGTGTTGGTCGATCTCAAATCCTTACATTTAGTGTTGCCGTACTCCGCCTGCTTGTGGTAACACAGTGTTAGTCATCTTCGGCGAGGCTGTGTGGGTGTTGATGCACTACTACAACTGTATTAGCGCAGTGTAACTCAATAGGTTAGAAATATGGCTCGTGTGGTTGTAAAATATAACAACCCGTCCAACTGAACGAGCTACGAACTGAAAATTTCACCGTTCCAACATCTCACGAGATGTGCATGTTTGGCTACTTGACATTATTTAGGAAGTCGAGTAGGTCAGTGCTGCAGGATGAATTTACAGATGTCTCGTGATTTCTCACTTCTCCCAAGTACAAACTTTGATCATCCTGTCCTAACGATAAAGATCTTGCAAAAAAAAAAAAAAATCAATTACACCTTCAGTTTACGTTCATTTTCACAAAGGAAAAATGTAATTTGTTCATTGTTTAATTACAGACTGTCCAGACATTAGAAAGCTAGTTTTCATAAACACGATCAAACTTAGACATGGTCTATAGAAATTCACTTGGAGAGTTTCCGAAAAAATAGAAAAAATTGCACAAAAGAATTTTTGTAGTTTTATCATAAACATGGCACAGGCAAAACGTCAAATCATAGGAATTGTGAAATAAGGGCTTACTAAAATATAACTCATTCATTCCTGAGAGTACACATTCTCTTGCATCTGTTTACGTAAATTCTGCAGCTGTCAGGATTCATTGGTCAAACAAAGAAGTCGACATCGTTATAGAAAGGATTTTATTTAAGCAGATAAAAAGCCTAGTTTATTTACATTTCGAAAAACTGCATATGTAGGATTCCTACAGATACTATAAATTATAATTCATGAAAATAGCGCGATATGGTACAAATATAAAAAACTTTATCAATGCCAGAGCCATTTGTTTCATTGGCAAATATTGCAATTCACAAATATGTGCATGTTAACAGATCCACAATTTTTAAAAATATATACATTTACACTCCTAAAAACAATGGATAAGACAATCCAAAGTACAAATTAGACCAGTCTTTGTCGTTTTGGAAATTCAAATCAGACGAGACATCTCAGTAGTTCAGCTTATACACCATTGGAACGACTTTTCGCTGCGTAGGGCGTCCATAACTCAGCGGTATTCAAGATCCCCCTGCATTCTGTTTGTCGTCTGCTGAGACTGCTTCTGGTACAGCTGGGGGATCAACGCTGGAGAGTCCTTCAGGATCAAGGGTTCGAACTCCATGACGTACGGAGTCCGTGGGGTCATTAGGATTAGGGTTGTGGGGTCCAATATGTACGGCTTGGTGTTCATCTTGAGGAGAGAGGTCTTGGAGATTTAAAACTGCTTGAACCGCTGGTTCCTCGATGTGTGGGAACCATCTGGGAAAAACGTAGCTCAGCCAACGCCGTACAGAACTTTGTAGCCATACTCCTCTCGCATTCTGGAAGACCGTACCTAGGAAGAAAAAAAAATGTAAAAAAATCTCTCCCTCATCCATGACGTCTCGTTCCACCACCTTCGATAATAAAGTTGCTACCACAAACTTGAATAAAGGTATTTACATATTCTTCACTTTTTTAATGTATCTTTAGGTATGCCAAGGTATCGATGATTTACACTTTTTGAAAAAGTACTTTGAATGAAGCATTTCAATACATTGTACACAATACATCCATCTAAAAGTCTACGAATTGCAAATGGGCCGCTCTGTTCTAGTGATCTCACACAAGAGCACACACACACACACACCCGACCTTTGCCAGTAATCGCACCCAGAGCACACACTCAACCTGCGCCAGTAATGGCTCACTGGAGAACTATTTGTTATTGACAGGAAGTCGTGTCAAACTTAACATCTGCGAATCTTCCCACACGCACGATCCACAGTTCCCCGACACTACAAGAGAGCTGGGGGAGACCTAATGATAAAAAAAAAACCCATAGAGCAAAGAATAAATCTCCCTGTACAAGACCAGTCTGCATGCCTTCAACATCAAACACTAGAAGCCGAACAATGAACAAGAGAGACCATCTCAACGTTGAGCATTTATGATTATTCAAAATCCTAGTCACAATCTCTAATTTAGGAACGCATTGGCCCCATAAATACACTTTTCTAAAGGCTTCTGCAGACTATGACTACGCTACCTTACAGTACCAGGGATATGTAGATTCGTTACTTGTATATTTGTGAAGTCTCAAAACATCCTAAGAGGCTGTGATGGTAAAGTGTCACAGCTAGTTTCCCTTGAGCTTTTATGTGAATGTAATGATATACGGGCATACATCCACAGAGCCTCTAAACATTATCATGGCCTCTCCTGGAGAAGTAATTACTAGACGATAAGCAATTGTTTACAATGGCTACTCTACACCAATTTCGAGGGTATCCCGAGGTAACTTTTTAACTACATATCATCCTCATCAACACAGAAAAATTATCCTAACATTCACGCCAGCGTACATGCAAGATGAAAAAAAATATCAAAGATTATATAACGGAACACTAAACATTGTTTAATGTATACAAAACCAAAATCATCCAACCTCCTTGTGAATATAAACACCTCCCTCTTATAAACCTCTAGTCCAGGCCAATGTGGTTTATCAAAACCGCTGTGTGAATAGGAATTACGGAGCCCAAAACGTAGGCTATATCGGGACGCCTGAACAACGATTCCCAGCAGATATACAACACCTGTATCATGGCATCAAGCACGGACAATCGGCGTCTACAAGTTATTAAAGAAGTGTGTATGATAGAACTCTGTCAATCAGCATAAAACTGAACATTGTAGCCTTAACGCCTCCTATCTGATGGTCGACGTATTCGACGGCTGGCCTAACAAACCACCTCTTCCACACACACCTCATCAAATCTGCAACACCGGACCCTTTTCACCAACCATGAGATACCAGAGGATTAGGCCGAGCGAGGTCACAGCACCTGACCTCGGCTTGATCAAGGTATTATCTGGTCGTTGCCTGCCCTGCCTTCCCTATTCCTCCCTCCTCTCTCAGGACCCATCCACACCTGACTTTTTCCCTAGCTAGTTCCTGGAACTGGCCTCTCTCAGGAGCCATCCACACCTGACGTCTTCCCTAGCTAGTTCCTGGGACTGGCTAGGTTATGGTTCTGGCCTCGCCTTTCAGCTATGGTTTTAAATCAATTGCCTTACATTATGCAATTTTTACTTTCACTTCAAGATGGCTAATGCAAAGGCGAAATAGTATGAATAGATCAATAAATCATGGTTATCCTTCTGTTCCATTAATATGAAGTGAAGCCAAGAGAAAAATCTATCCGGAAAATTATGTGGTGGAGATTAGTATTATAAACGAAATTGCTACCTTGGTACACGCACGCCATATATTATACATGGTTTTACAACTACACGTACGTAAAGCAAATTTTGAATCATTTCAACAAACCCAATTCGCTTACAAAGAATTAGTAAATCAATACCATCAATAGCCAGTACGAAAATTACTTACAATGACCATGTATATGTACTATGAGAATGCATGGGCTTAAATTACTAGATAAGGAATTTTGAAATTTTGATATAGTCACAATGACGGGGTCTACCATGAAAGTCATATTTGTTTGCTTAAAAAAAAATAGTGTGAAAAACCAGACCACCTCGCGTGGACCTTCTGGTCTTTGTGGCCTGTGTAAAAATATAACAAGTCGCTTGGAACTATAGAAATGGTCTGTGCACTTTAATAACTGTACGTTAAAAATATCTACTTCGTTACTGGTCACTTCTGGGGTCCGTTTTTTGGATGGGAGAAGATAAATTACCACCGATCTCACTTCTGTAACATCGTACATAAAATTGTTGTCCTCATCGAAACAAAGAAAGCTTGGAATAGTAAAATATTTACAAGAGAATACGACTAGATTTGAAAAACATAAGAAAAATTGCATATACTTTCAGGTGTGACAAAAGCCTCGCCTGTTCCTAAACAAAAGTATTAAATCAACTACACGTAAATAAAATGAATTGTCCAAGAATTCTAAACATTTACTACCCTCGAAGATCGGATTCGAAACTCCACTGTCAAGGTTAGATTTGGATAAGTTTGCAATCTAAGCATATTGATTACCACGATCATTAAGACCGAGGTAAACCTTTTCAGTCTAGAAATATTCACCACCTTCAGATGTCTAACCAATTCCAAAACCGAAGTAAGTTTAGAAGACGAGCACTCGACTATTTAGAAATTTTCAAGAGTCAATTGTTTGCCGATAGTTTTATAGAAAATGAAATCTAACGAACAGATGTAAATGAATAGTTCTGGATAAACATCAGATACCTTGTTAATATTATAGTTTCGGACACCCAGAAGTTACAAGAGATTGTCAAAAGTGTTTTTAGAAAGATTGACCATTTATATGATAACTACTCCTTTTTTGCGTTTTGCGCATCAAAAATCCCAGTTCCTACTGGGGAAACATAGTATGACAGGCGAGAATCTCAAAATGTAGCGTTTTACGGTAGAAATAAAGTCGACACGAACAAATCAAAACCGTAGAAAGAATCATCCATGTCCGAAACTAATTTCATCAAAAGACGATCAAGCGATTTAACCCTTGAAATTATCATATACACGACAAGGCAAGTTCTAGCTCAGCAAGCCTGTTTCTTATAACCAACCGATAAAAGTTCATTGCCACTTCGATTCCCTGTTATTTTCAATTTCAGTACGATAACTTTAAAATCAACAGCAAACAATAAACCAATAAAATACGCACATGTGGGATGATCGACGTGCTTGGTATGTAAATAGATAAAGTCAATGTATGATATATCAAAGCAAAAAACTCCAAAAACAGATTCAAACTTTAGAAATAACACTTCCCAACTTCGCCATTCCCCTTTCAAACAACCAGTTATACCCAAATAATCAAATCACAAACATTGAAGTAATATCGACTTTCAACCAACTATTCAAGAGTGCTCATATCCTAACCAACTCCTTACCCTGTGCAATATGAAACGGTCACCAAAAGTCGTTCGAAATCAAACCACCACAACTTACAGCCTTCGAGAGCTATGATGAAACACCCAGTCCCGATCATCATCAAAAACACAGACATGCCCAAGCCGATCCAGGTACCGATGAAGTCCAAGTTCGGGTTCTCCACCAATGTCACAGTTGGTGGTGTCTGGGGATTGTACAAGACTCCAGAAGCAGACTCGGTGATGGGGTCGACTTCGCCGCTGAAGAGGTGGACACCTTCCTCCGATCCTTCGAATGGACCCTCGTCAGGAAGGTTTACGGCGACTTCAGCCTTCATAACATAACCCATCTTCGAAGCTTTTATCAGTAAACTACAAAAGACAAATACACGATAGTTGCCCTTGGATCCAAGGATTTCGAACTTCCTTTATCGATATTTTACACTCCCAAAATCTCACAAAATTAGCTATTCTAAGCGAGCAACACGCACGTAGCTCCCACTCCGTAAAACTAAATTAAAAGAAATTCTTCCCTGAAGAAACTTTGGGATGATAAGGACATGAAACAATCCAATCAGTCATAAAACGAAGAATTCAAATTAGTATCTTATTCAACCGCAAGAGGGCCGCAACGCTTGGGTAAATGGTAGCTTTAAAAAGATTGAAAAGTAAAGATTTGATACAAGATTTAACATGGGTTTTACTGGTGTTTGTTGTGTATGTTTATCTCAAACAAATGTTCAATTGAAATTTGTTTGATAGTCAACTCATCCAATTATTTCTATTCAATCAGTAGATGGCGCTAATAAACATATTGAAACGCATAAATATATTTTCAGTGAGGCGCTTTGAAAAACGTACTGACGGGGAATCAACATACGTTTTACACCAACAAGAAAAGTTGGCCAAGGATAATCGAGATAGCAATTATTTAATCATTACCTGGTAACTTTAAGTATAGGTCCCTATATATATATATATATATATATATATATATATATATATATATATATATATATATATATATATATGCAAGGAATTGTTTTCTCCAATGCTCCAAAAGCAACTCGATTGTACCCAAAATTCTCAGAAACCTTAACAACATTTGTTATGATCTTTTACTTGGATTTTGTTAATTACGAGACATATTTGGTTCTAGTGCGGTGTTGCCTTAAAGTCTACACCGTAGAGAAATATGAAATATGAGATCTCTGATCATGTTAGTAAGCTAACGAAAGTGTTTCACATGTAAAAGGAAAACATTTAGGAAGATTGTTTACAGGCGTTGTAAACAAAATGGTATGATTTGTTTTCGATACATGTGACCCATACCTCACAGGTACACGCATGGATCTGTCCAATCTAACAAAATCTAACAGTGTTATATAGGTCACATTACGTTCTAACAACAAACCATCTCAGTGTTGTTTGCGACACCAGATGATATTCCTTTAACTTCTTTTTTAAGTGATATACTTGTAGCTCTTTTTCGCCGTTTTTAGCCCCCATAAAAAAATCAGTATATCTTCTTGATATCTAAGAAAATATTAGGGTCTGGAATAATACTGGGTAACTCAAGTGTTTATTATAATCATATGAACAGAATTTTTGAGTCATCTAATCACTTTGCACACCCTATATTCTAGAATCTATTTATTATATTTCTTCGTAAATGTTAAATATTCATAACGTGTTAAACTGATAAGGTAAGATTCTACTAAGGTAAGCAACATTGCAGTTAAGAAATGGTGTGACTGGATGATTGAAGTTAGGAATTTCATGCATGCATGTATGTACGTATGTATGTATGTATGTATGTATGATCGTTTGTAGAATGCTTGTACAGTATCACTGTATTAAGGTAAGGCGGACAAATGTGACTGTTCAATTTACAGGTGTATGACTTTGTCGAGTGTAGTGCCTGGGAAGTTGTGTGGGAGGATGGTGATTGAGAGGTGAGTGGCATACACACACACCATCAGATTGAGAACGAACACTGAAGCTTCGGGAGTGATAAGGGATGTGAGGATCAGCTGTGTGCAATGAAGAATTTGCGTGAGAAATACTTGAGAGAAATAGAAGGATTTATATGTGGCAATTTTTGTATTTGGAGACAGCAGACGATAGGCTTGATAGAAATGCATTATGAGAGGAAAGCTTAAAATCACTGAAGAGGTTTTATGAAGTGAGTTTGCCCTATGTGTGAAGAGGTAAAACAAGAGAGTAAGGGGATTCAGGTGATGAATGGTTTTTCGCAGTGTGTGTGTGTTATGTCACCATGGCTGATTAATCTGTTTATAACTGATATGGTGAATACGAAGGTTTTGGGGGGAAGGGGGTAAGTCTGTTGTCTACTATTGGTGGTGGTCGGAGAGGGAGTCAGTAGTATTTGCTGATGACACAGTGCTGGTGGTAGATTCCTGTGCAATTCTACAATCACTTATTAGATATAACTGACAAATATACATAATTTTCAGCTCAACTTCTAGATTTTGATGTTCTCCACCTGTCCACACATCCACTGAACCAGAGGGAACAAAGTTGTCTGTCATGGAATCTATTTTTCTCATTTTTTGTTCATATATCTTTCCGGCTGTCGAGATCTTGCCTTTTTCCTAAGTTCTACTGGGAATGATTTTGGGCCGCTGCGCTCTTGAGCTGTCCGTGTTGGTCAGCCCTCCAAAACCAGGACACTCGGCACACAATTGGTAGCTTCCTCCCAACATGGGTGTGTGTAAGCTATCCACATGATTCGCCGTAAAGATAACTCCTTTCTCCTAATACATACGTGTAGAATTAATATAATATATATAATATATTTTTTTTTTTTCATACGATTCGCCATTTCCCGCATTAGCGAGGTAGCGTTAAGAACAGAGAACTGGGCCACTGAGGGAATATCTTCACCTGGCCCCCTTCTCTGTTCCTTCTTTTGGAAAATTAAAAAAAATTGAGAGGGGAGGATTTCCAGCCCCCCGCTCCCTCCCCTTTTAGTCGCCTTCTACGACACGCAGGGAATACGTGGGAAGTATTCTTTCTCCCCTATCCCCAGGGATAATATATATATATATATATATATATATATATATATATATATATATATATATATATATTCCTAGGAGTCCACGGGGAAAATGAACCACGACTCAGGAATATACTCGATTACGAGCAAAAATTATCCTTTCCAATATATACATTACATGCTCCCAGTTTTCCGCGTGAGCGAGGTGGAGTCCAGAACAGATGACAAGCCGTATTAGGAAAATTCTTCACTTTGCTCCTTGCCCTGTTCCTTTTGTAAAGTAATATATTATGGATTTCCAACCATCAGCTCCCGCCTGTCCGAGTTGCCTTCTACGACACGCAAGTAATACGTGGGTAGTATTTTCTTTCCCCTGTCCCAAGAGATTATAGACATGTAACAATTTTTGTTCATGCCCTGTTTATTGAATTGATTGAAATTTAGACTTGGAAGCCGAACACTGGAGCATTTATGGCCATTCAGCGCTCTCATGCCCTGCAGAGGTCTATCAATAACAATGATAGGTAAACTTCGAAGTACGCAAGTTACCCGTTGATGATTTTCACGTTTTCTTACAATCCCCGACTGTACTGTATCACTTGCAGTATTTGAATGCTCAGTCATGTAGTCATAACCAAGAATTCACACACAAGTGCCAAAAATAGTTTTACTCATGCTCAAAAGGTTATATTTTGCCGAAGGAGGAGTACTCTACCAGTCTCATACAGGGGACACCTCACAAACTTTAGGTTTTTGGCATTTTATATACACTGTGAATCTCCAAGACTAGCTATTTTTCTTAGTCAATTCTTTATACTTAAATTAACTGGATACTAATAGGGTCTAATACATATAGCTTCATACACTACATTGTTTTAATTTCTTGCTTAAGGTACTTTCTATAATTTTTTCTTTACATTTAAGAACCAGTTTTACTGGTCCATTTTTCGTGTTTAAAACATTTCAAGTGATCTATTTTTGCTAAAGTTTTTACTATTCTTATTTTACTGTCGAAATACCATTCATCAAGTGTTTATGTATTAAGCAATTGTACTGCATATAAACCATTAGACTTGTGAAAATTATTTGCTATCTAGAGATGTATTCTACATCGAATTCAAATGCTTTTGACAACTTACATGTTCAATATATTTTGACCTTTTCGACATAACTTATTTCAGTCCGTCTTTCCGAAGATCTGTTGGTTAATATTTCAAATATCTATACTTGTGCATTCTAGTAATGATACAAAAATCAAAATATCGTCAAGGGCAAATAGCGTATCAAGTTTGTTAAAGTAAATCGATGGTTTATTAAAGACAACAGACGAGCTTATCACAAATTTTACAAAAGCTAAAGCCAAGTCTAAGTATTTTCAACATCAAAATTTAACAATCCTAAAATAAGCCTAGACTATACATCATCTCATATCTTAGAAACAGTGGTTTGAATACAGTTTCACAAAGTATGAATAAACATTTTGAATCATGCCAGGTTTACAATACAGAAGAGTAACACTTCATTTTTTGTTTTTACATTGTTTAAAAGAGGCAATCCACATAGAATCTCAACATATGGATAGAGTTTGATATAGGTAACAAAAAAAGTTTGATCTATGCTGACAAAACATTAACAAAATATCTTTAATCCTGAAATATGAACCAAGGGCACGAATAATCAGTGTCAATATAACAATACTTTTAAAAGAACCTTATATCAATACATGTAACGTAGACCGAAAGTAATGTTAACATTATACATTTGGTGTAAAAAAAAAAAAAAGCTAAAAACAAATCAGTCTTTGACAAAGTAAAATTTTGAGCAAAGTGGTTTGAATGCTGAACAAACACATTTAATATTCTAGTTGTCTGCATAGGAAACATCTGAAATAAACCATTAATAAACTCAATTCAACAGTTTGCCAACGGTCACGAAAACAAAAGCCACACACAAGTACCTTACGTGGAACTCTAACGAAAAAAAATTACTTTTATTGATGCTAGTAAAGAAATCATACGAAACAGGAATGTCCGAATAAGAACTGCAATCAGTTTTACAAAAATTTAGGACAAAAATTATGTACCACTGGCAGAATGTTGATAATGCTTATTAATCTAAGTTAGTTTGCAAGTACTCTTCATTTCTGACCAAAAAATGAATATCAGGGTACATAATAAGGTAGTAACATTTCTTTATGCAAGCTCATTTAACAGGGATAAAATATGAACTCCATATCACATTAAAATGAACTTTAACCGACCGAGCTGTAAAGGTAATTCTAACTTAAAATCAGAAATATTCAGTTTGCAAAGTAGAGTGCAAATGCAATTCAATCCTTATATCATCTGGGTTTAGAACAAAGAATAAGAAGTTCTTTCAATGTTATAAAATGTCTACAGTAAGCAAACTACTGATGAAAATATAAACCACTATCATTACTAAGGATCAAGTCAACAAATCGAATTATTCGAGAGTTATGCTATTGTAAAAGCAACAATTGTCAAGCTAGTGAATATCATTTTGAATAGATTCGACATCTATACAAAACGAATTCAAAAGCCTAATACACCGATATCAATTTTCTGAATGAAGAGTCTTGCAAAAAGCCAAAATACTTAAAATAAATTACCATAAACTAAAACATTTTTGTATAAAAACTAGCGAGTAAAACCTTACATTAACACATTAAACATGTTTGATAAGTTTGATAAACAGTTTGCAAGGCTTTATTCCTTGTTTACAGGAATGTAAACACGCCTTAAACAAAATTGATACTGCAGACAAGCTGTCAACAAAAAATCAAGTTTAAGCCTTAAAATTTCAATATTTTCAAGTTGACGAAACACGTCGCTAAAATCAGATCATCATCCACAATTTCTTCAATGATAAAATAATTTTTTTTTTCTCTCAGATAGTGAACACGCTTTTCGACAAATGCTTACTCAAAATATTTCAACAGAGCTAGCAAGCTGATGTACACACAAAAAAAAAAAAATGTTGCAAATTGTTGCATGGAAACAAATTTAAAAAACAACCTAAAGTTACCGACATTTCAGAACTTGCATGCTTATAATAAAAGCCTTAAAAAAATCAATCTACCGTTAAAATTAAAAGGTTTACCGTAGTGAAGACCCTGACACTTAAAAAAAAAAAAGGTACATAGTTCTAACAAGTTCTGTAGTCGATCCAATATCTTCGAAGTCCAGCGGGAACTCTCGTTCTCAAGGATAGAGCCACCGTGGGAGACTTGCTACTGCTACTACTTCTCCTCCTTCTTGTCCTCCTTCTTCCTGTCCTCCTCTTCGTCGTCTGAGCCATCCCTCGCCGGTTCTACGCGAGCCACGATGAAAGTCCTTCCTCCGGCTGTCCTCACGTACACTGGATCCCTCTTACGCATCTTGGGGCTGTCCACCTGGTCATTTTGAAACGTACCCTGGGGAACATTAGCGGAAACCTGGGGACCGTCCAGGCCATGCTGGGGTTCCTTACCCACGGCCTGGGGGTCTGTTTGCTGGTCATGTTGGGTCTGCAGGTCATCCCGAGGTTGGTCAACCGTGGCCTGGGGGTCCGTCTGCAGGTCGTCCTGAAGTTTGACACACGAGGCACCGTCTGTCTGCGTGTCGTCCTGGGGTTCGTTCGAGTTGGCCGGATGGTCCGTCTGCTGGTCATCCTCGGGTTTGCCCAGCGTGGCCTGTGGGTCCGTCTGTAGATCATCCTCGGGTTTGCCCAGCGTGGCCTGTGGGTCCGTCTGCAGGCCATCCTCGGTCTGCAACATGATATCTTCGGATTTTGTATGCAGATCCTGGGGGCTTTTGGCACCGTCCTGGGGTTCAGCCTCATGATCATCCTGGGGGCTTTTGGCACCGTCCTGGGGTTCAGCCTCATGATCATCCTGGGGACTTTTGGCACCGTCCTGGGGTTCAGCCTCATGATCATCCTGGGGACTTTTGGCACCGTCCTGGGGTTTAGCCTCATTATCATCCTGGGGACTTTTGGCACCGTCCTGGGGCTTGACCTCATGATCATCCTGGGGACTTTTGGCACCGTCCTGTGGTGTAGCCTCATGATCATCCTGGGGACTTTCGCTGCCGGCCTGGGGTTCAGCCTCATGATCATCCTGGGGACTTTTGGTACCGTCCTGGGGTTTATCCTCCTGATCATCTTGGGGTTTAGCCTGCTGATCATCCTGGGGACTTTTGGCACCGTCCTGGGGTTTAGCCTGCTGATTATCCTGTGGAGTTTTGGCACCGTCCTGGGGTTTAGCCTCATGATCATCCTGGGGACTTTTGGCACAGTCCTGGGGTTTAGCCTCATGATCATCCTGGGGACTTTCGGCGCCGGCCTGGGGTTTAACCTCATGATCATCCTGGGGACTTTTGGCACCGTCCTGGGGTTCAGCCTCATGATCCTGGGGACTTTTGGTACCGTCCTGGGGTTTAGCCTGCTGATCATCCTGGGGACTTTTGGCACCGTCCTGGGGTTCAGCCTCATGATCCTGGGGACTTTTGGCACAGTCCTGGAGTTCAGCCTCATGATCATCCTGGGGACTTTTGGCACAGTCCTGGAGTTCAGCCTCATGATCATCCTGGGGACTTTTGGCACCGTCCTGGGGTTCAGCCTCATGATCATCCTGGGGACTTTTGGCACCGTCCTGGGGTTTATCCTCATGATCATCCTGGGGACTTTTGGCACCGTCCTGGGGTTTAGCCTCATGATCATCCTGGGGACTTTTGGCAACGTCCTGGGGTTTATCCTCATGATCATCCTGGGGACTTTTGGCACCGTCCTGGGGTTTAGCCTGCTGATCATCCTGGGGACTTTTGGCACCGTCCTGGGGTTTATCCTCATGATCATCCTGGGGACTTTTGGCACCGTCCTGGGGTTTAGCCTCATCATCATCCTGGGGACTTTTGGCAACGTCCTGGGGTTTATCCTCATGATCATCCTGGGGTTTAGCCTGCTGATCATCCTGGGGACTTTTGGCACCGTCCTGGGGTTCAGCCTGCTGATCATCCTGGGGACTTTTGGTACCGTCCTGGGGTTTATCCTCATGATCATCCTGGGGACTTTTGGCACCGTTCTGGGGTTTAGCCTCATCATCATCCTGGGGACTTTTGGCACCGTCCTGGGGTTTAGCCTCATGATCTTGGGGTTTAGCCTGCTGATCGTCCTGGGGACTTACGGCACTGTCCTGGGGTTTAGCCTGCAGGCCATCCTGGGGATTTATGGTGCAGACCTCAGCATCTTTGGGGCTCTTAGAGTCTTCCTGGGTCATCTCCTGGGGGCCTTCGGCACCGTTTTGGCGGGCGGCCTGTGGATCAACAAGCGAAGCCCTCACGGGACGATTACCATCAGTGTCACAGATGAATCTGCGAGCTCGAGTATCGACGAAGGGAGTAACGATATTGACAAGGGTGTTGCCACTGACAGTGACGGCTTCGGCGGGGAGGGCGCCGGCGCCGCTGCTGCTCTGACAGACATCGGCAACTTCCCCTTTATCTTTGACATCGTTGAAGTCGTCGCCACGGCCGTGCCCCATGGCACCCCCGGAAGTAACCTGGGGGTTGGAGACACCCCCGGAAGAAATCTGGGGGCTGGAGAGGACAACCCGGACGTTCCTAGAGGGAGTCGGTTCTTCGTGAGAATCATCCTGAGTGTAGACAGGATTGTCTTCACCGCGCAGATCGTCGAACCTCACTATTCTCGGGTTCTCGTCAGAGGGGAACCAGCTGGAGAACCTCCTACTTAACCATCGACGTAGCGCGCTTCGATTCCACCTACTCCTCCAACCTACAGGAGGGAAAAAAAAGTTTTCATATCTAAAGTACGTATAACATTTAGCTTTATGCTAGTACCAAATAGTTTGGTGTGATCCAAATATTACACCAGAGAGTCTTCCTGCTCAAAACTTCCAACAAACTCAAAACATAAACTGTCAGAATGAACTAACAAATTTTAAAAGACATTCAAACCAGAATAAACTAGTAAAATTCATCCAGCAAAACGTCATTTGAAGAAAAAAAAAAAAGCACATTCAATATTCATATTAGATACAGTTCGATGCATAAAAATTTGGGGATTTCACATTTTTAGACTACTAAGAGAAGTACAAAAAATATTCTGCAGACACTTAAATCATTTACCGCAAGTTATGCCATGTATTTTTTTTTTTTTTTTTATCTAAAACCAGACGCAACGGAAAGGCTAAACTACGTTATTATTTGCTTTCCTTGCGCTACTTTAACTGTGGCTTTAATGAATTTTTTTTTTTTTTTTTTGAATAACATAACTGCAGTCAAGTACAAATGTAGTACCGGTGAATCACAGCATTTAATTTTTCCCTCTTATCTCATTAGGATTTTCTTTTAACTTATATTAACCAACATACTAGTACTCAAATCAGCTTGTTCCGCACCAAAGAAAAAAAAAAAATCAATTTTAAAGAAATAATCAACATTCTCTCAAAGTCCACAAGTATGCAATGTAAGCACTACCGCAATAAGTCGCTGAACATCCAAGTTAATGACCACAAAAAAATTTATGACGCCATGAAGTCTCATCCTAAACACCTCTTAATACTTACTCAAAATACATGGTTAATACCGTAATATACGAGACATTCCCCAGTATGGAAGACTTCAGTGTAATAATTAAAAAAAAACCTATCACTGCTCTTTATCAATTCCCCACCATGTCATGGATACAACACTTTAAAAGTATTTAAACATTAAATGAAAACCTGCAAGAAAATACCGAAAAGAGCTGCTCAGATTATTTTATAACTTCGCAGTTTACCATATTTAGCAAGACATGTCTCAAACCAACGAGATGAAAAAAAGATACATCTGGCCTGCTCAACCATTAACAAACCGACTGAAAAAGAAAAAAGTATATGACAAATCTTAAAAGGCGGATGCTCAACCTGAATATATTGAGAATAAAAAGTGAAAACTCTAATCAGGATGCAGCAGCTACTACTACTGTTACTTTAAAAGCAGTTCAATCCGTTCACGATTTAACTAACAATAGTCATAATTGAATGAATCACGGACTGATGTTATAAATGAATGTAAATTTGAAAAACGGGCCTCAAGCCATCCCAATTAATGTTCCAAACTGGATATACCTTCACTGCTCATAACTTTTTCGCCAGTTCATATGTAGAGTCCGAGAACATGCAACTTATAATGATCACATCCGCTTATGACATTTAATAAGATTTAATTTATGACATATCATGGGGATTTTAATTTATAACCCAGAGCAACTTTGTTGCTAATAGTCATATACCCAGCCTGGTACTATAATTATGGAGATGTAGGGAAAAGGAAAGGAGTGGTTTATTTGACTTTATAAAATCAGAAATAAGTATATAAATAATACTTTCTTTGAGCCTGGTATACCATCCCTAACTTCACAGGAAGTGTTGGCTAGGCACGACTTTAGGTCTGGAGAGAAACTTTTGCCTAGCAAGTGCTCTTCCTCGCCCCATCCCCTCCCTTATCCTGTCATACTAAAGGAACGCCCACAAAAAAAAGCGGTGTTAAATCAAGAAAAAAAATAGACTAGGCTAGCCTTGCTGCCCTAGGTATACTTTGGTTTCGAGTTCTAACTAGGCTAGCCTTGCTGCCCTAGGTATACTTTGGTTTCGAGTTCTAACTAGGCTAGCCTTGCTGCCCTCGGTATACTCTAAATAAGAGTTAACTGTCCTAGGTATACTTTGATTTCGAGTTCTAACTAGGCTAGCCTTGCTGCCCTCGGTATACTCTAAATAAGAGTTAACTGTCCTAGGTATACTTTGATTTTGAGTTCTAACTAGCCTAGCCTTGCTGCCCTCGGTATACTCTAAATAAGGGTTTTAACTGTCCTAGGTATACTTTGATTTTGAGTTTTAACTAGGCTAGCCTTGCTGCCCTAGGTATACTTTGATTTCGAGTTCTAACTAGGCTAGCCTTGCTGCCCTAGGTATACTCTAAATACGAGTTTTAACTAGGCTAGCCTTGCTGCCCTATGTATACTTTGATTTTGTTTTAACTAGGCTAGCCTTGCTGCCCTAGGTATACTTTAAACACGAGTTTTAACCAAGCTAGCCTTGCTACCCTAGGTATACTTTGAGTTCAGCCCATTTCAGGCTAGGCTACCCATGCTATTCTAAGTTTTAGTTTAATTTTGTGGTCGAGGCATATTTGGCAAGAGTTTCCCTTCAGAAAATGTTCCAGCCTAGGCGGTGGTGACCCAGTGCTGATGCTGATGTGGTCAGTTCTACTTTTGATGGTGTTGAACACCCACTTCTGAAGCAGAGGTGGTGTGCGAATCCTAACGCAGAGGTCAAGGTTGGTGGTTATAACCCTTCGTAATAACCATCTTGACCTTAGCATTCAAATTCACCACCACCTCAGCCTCAAGAATGGGTGTAACCATCTGAAAGTGATTTAACCTTAAGTTTTTTTTTCAAAATATTACAAGAGCTTTCACTTTACACAGACAGGGGAAGCATTGCAATTATTAAGCCAATAGTTTCTTTACCGCTAAACATTATCTAAAACACGTTCCTGTAAAATTTGATATGGCGGCTAGATGAAAATTTTCTTGTCCATATTTATTATATATATATATATATATATATATATATATATATATATATATATATATATATATATATATTACGTACTGGGCTGGAAAATTTAGTATACCTGTTTTCATTACTTGTTACAGACATCCAATTGTCGTTTAAAGCGATAACATTGAGATTTACAAATCTAAAAAAAAAACTTACACAAGAATTTAACAGTCGTTCTTTTACAACCCTCAATCCACACAAGTGGACAACTTTATTCAGTTTTACGACAATGGAAAGTACGTTAAACTATGCTTGGACCACTTAAACTTGTTAAGCTAGACTAAGCCAAGTTAGAAAGCAATTAAGACTACATCCAATTAACCTTTATATAAGAATATTCCCATATTTTTGAATACCCTCCCAAATCACAAAACGATTTCACTTACCAGATTTACAAACAATCTTCCCGTCCAATTTCATTTTTCAAAAATTGAACTGAACTCCAATGTTTATGAAATTCAACTAACGAGATTGCACCAAGAAAAAAAAATAATTAGGCAGTAGGCATTGATAAGTTCTACACTAGACCACTGATCAAAACGTGTTTCAAGAAAAAAAAAAAAATCTCAAAATGGTGACCGCATTAAAATCAAATTTGACCATAACATCTCAACACCCCATGACCACCTAAAACCAAAAAGTAAACCTACATTTTTGATAAGACTCGTACCTTTCATAAACCTCTATCAATATATATATATATATATATATATATATATATATATATATATATATATATATATATATATACATACACCTTTCAAACGAAATTAAATTACCCCGAAACAAACCATTCCTCCTCCGAAAACTACCCTTAACTTACCACCATAGTCCAAATCTTCGCCTTACCTTCCCAAATCTCTTTGGCACTGCAGAGAACGCACACCATTAAGAGGAAGAGGATGGGTCCAGCCACATACCAGGGGTTAAAGTCGATCCCCACATCGCCCGCATGTTCCGTCAACATGTCCAGGTAAGAAGGGCTCGCCTCCGGCTGGGACGTGGAATTCTCGTGTAAAAAAATGACATCCTCCATCCTTACAGGTAATGTGGGCTCGTTCCTACGGAGAGTAGCTGTGACAAACGTCACATCCTCGACTTCCTCCATGGAGAAAAATTTAACTAAAATATCAAATTTAAAAAAAAAAAATATAGTGTCCTCGGACTTTTAAAAAACAATATCAACCCAACTACCACAGCTCGGTACGGCGTCTACTGAACAACTCTGTATGATAGGAAAAGTGTCAGCCAAGAAACCTTCTTTTACTAAGACATGAAATAGTGCCCGATTACTGTTATGGCCACAACGAAATTGAGTAGTACCTAAGCTACCTGCTAGAGGGCAGGCAGCATTAATTTCCGTGGTGGTTTTATATGGTGATACTTTCAAGGACTAATTTTATTCTAAGATCATCTTAAATCATCACTCTAGTATCATTAATTCATTCAGAAAGATCTATAACAGTAAATTGATTACTGATAAGTCTTTCAATGGCATTAACAGACAAAATAACATCAAAATTGATTTTCTTTTTTATTTCCTCCGTCTATACACATGTTATGAATTTAAATAAAGCACACATACCATCAAAGATGAAATCTCATATCAAAAAAATAGGAGATATACATTTCTATTAGATTCGTACAATAAACAAGAATGCCAGTAAAAAGAAATCCTTATACAGAGACAAAAGGTATTGCAATTTAAAGGAAGAACTATGTATTTGAATTACATAATATATATTAAGTATAATACCTGATATACTTAATGTACAGAATCGAATTCGCCAATGATAGAGTACAATCTGACGTGAGGGCAGAGAAACAAATTTACATCATTGTGTGTTAAGGTCTGTGACAGACTCACATTTCCTCAGCCAGCTACTGTATGTTTAAGTGCTTGCATTTTCGAGCTATTCAACAACAAATGATCATTAAGCCAGAATCTTCGCGTTAAAACGTTATTTCTTTCATACCTTTAGACACTGGTAAGTGGCTCTATGGCAATAATTTTGTTTCCTGAAAGTTGCCAAGCGTCGCTGAATTCGTTTGCCTCATGAAGCAAGAAGATATACCACGAATATAATTAGATTTCTTTGCAATCTGCTACAGGAAACGTATTATCATACGTAACTTCAACAAAAAACGACAATTCAACGTTTATCATGACCACAAGAACAGTAATAGTCTGCTTTAGCTGGGAACCAGATATGTTTTGATCGGTTGGTTCTGGTAAAGTGATACAAGATTTTCAGTCGCTGCCTAACATATACCCTAACTATCAAGTCTCGTAAAGCAGTGGCCATAGTCTATAGCACTTACCTAACCGATCCCTAAACTGTACATTGAGACAAGCTGGAAGTATAGCCTAGCTAAAGCTATAGCGTATTATAAATATTTTTTTTTTAAAGATATAGTCTATCTTCTGTTTAGACTTACTATTGGAAATAAGGATAAACTCTATGATTACTCAGACTTTCATCACGGCTTTATCTAATTTCAAATCTGTTAAGAATGGTTTGAAGTCACGACTCTAAGGCAGGAAGAGTACACCAATATGACGAAATATGCGAAGTGAGACTTTTTTTGGGCCAGCGATCACAATTCTATTGACCAAGATTGTAATGACCAAATAGCAATGCCTCCGGCTGTGATAAGTTGATAAGTTGATAAATATTTTAACAGCAATTGTTAGGTAAAATATAAACTTAACAAACGTTAGTAGCATCTGCTGGATGTATTATAGAGGGAAGCCAAGTTGCTGACAACTAATATGGCAACTTTTACTGGCAAATCAAAGTAAATTAAATGAACAATGTTGACTGAATTACAAAATTTTCAAATGAAAATTCACACTAAATCCAGTCAAAAGTATCTTGTGTCCCTAAGGCTGGATTACATTTCAAATTGAAGTCTTTGAAGTTAACCAGTAACATCAAATTTGGTCCTTCCCCATCTCAAGATGGGGCAGGATCTAAGTCCAGATGTTGAAGTAAAACATGAAGAACATTTGAATACGAATGCTTGCAAATCTAAAGCCTTTTTTTTCAAGATGTTTACGATGAACGGGTCAGTGGCAACATGATCAAGTGAATATATTAATGTTCCATGTAAGTCTGATATGTTGTGTATGTTAAAGTTTGCTTGTGTGTGTGTGTGTGTGTGTGTGTGTGTGCCTTTCTCTAGAAAACGTAACACAAACCAACTGGTAGTTCAATTGGCTGATGTGTCACTGCAGGGAACCCTTTGAGCACGTCTCGAATCCTACCTCACGATCTCAATACGACTCGTGAGTCGAAAAGTTCGAAGCTTCGGTCACTATTCGACTATATAAACTTTCTATTTCATGACGTCATAGGGGTAAACATTTTCCTCGGGCCACTTGGCCAACGTGATCGTCAGTCGAGCTTTTGGTTCCACACCTAAAAGTATTTGGATTTTCCTGACGTTAAGCAAAAGCGTTTGAAGAAGCGTTCAAGGGAAAATGAGTCAATCTCAGGTTGTGGGTGTGAGCGTTCGTTTCCAGCCTGCGTGGGACCACACTTCTAATGGAAGGGATGATGGGACAGTCCATAGTGTGCTTCGTATCGTCATAAGACTTTCTCTCTTTGTGCTGCTTGCAGTAATTATGGGCGTGTCGTTTAAGCGTATTTTAAGTAAGCGGGTAAGTGTTTATAAAAGTTAAGCAACTAAACTATAGAGGTATTAATCGTAAAAAAAAAAAAAAAAAAAATTACGGGGAAACTTTTTATTCGATTTTTTTTAATTTCTGTACTTATTTTTTTTTTTTTAATTTCAAGTATACCCCTGAAACATTTCAAAGTGAATATCTTCAAAAACTTGTTAGAATTTGGTATTGCATTAAAACATTTCTTGGGAAATTTACTTTGTCTAGAAATGCGAATGTTACGCCTAACCTCTATTTTTTTTTTTCTTTGTAAACATATACAATATGTACAATTTAAAATTGCTAAAACTTTGCAAGTCTAGTTGCCCAAAACTTCTCGATTTCCAATACCAATCATATAGACCACATTTTACTTCCATTAAACACTATAGCATAATACAGGGCGCCAGATATTTAAATTCGACACAACCCCACCCATTTAATTCTGTCTACTTTTATACAATAACCAACCCTACACCAGAAGAATCTAGCCGTTTTGCACAAATTAAATTTGAATAACAAACATTTTATATCGAGAAAAATTTCATGACTTTCAAATAAAAGCATTGTACTGTATACTTCATAATATACATGTAAATCGGCTATAAAGATCTCGCTATAAAGATTAACGATTCTAATTCATCATTGAATTCTATGTATCGCGATTACATATTTTTTTTTCTGTATTAACAGTAAGATTAAAATCTGAGCAAAGAATGATACATGGCCTTGAAACTGCTTAAAACATTTTTTATATAACTTGCAATGTCTATAAAGTTACTAATACAATATTCTAAAACCCCTAAACATGAAAGAACCACATACATTAGTCTCCGTTCCCTTTTAATATTCCTAATATATCCACGTCTTAGCTCTTCCCCACATACAATCATATACCAATGTAATCTTCACTCTACGTCCCCTTTCAATATCCTAAAATATCCACATCATCTTAGCTCTTGCCCACATGCAAACTTACACCACTGTAATCATGACTCTTCTCTTTGACTTCTTTTCAAATGTCTTTCTTTTACAGTTCCATAACCAGTGGCAATGTCTTTCGTTACAGTTCCATAACCAGTGGCAAGACAACCATGGCAAACTTGCATAACAAAAACTGCTCAACTTGACTACATGACATCGCCAGAACACACACACACTAGAATACCAATCTTCACCATTGGCAGATTTGATAGAAAAACCCATTCTTAATTTTTTTTTAAACGAAACCTCATATGGTAACTAATGTTTTTAATGTGTTTGAACAGTGGACAAGACATCTACTTTGATTGATATTGATTATATATAAAGACTAAATATATCTTAATCACAAATAATTAGTCAAATAATTACAAGGCCATTTGATAGCATGTCCACAAGAGCCTTTCTAAAATCTGGTCACAGAATGGACAATTTTTTCTTTCAGACATCTAAAAAGAATTAGCTTATAAAAACGCAGGAACTGAAACATATACTTGCTTAAAACAAAAGACCTACCTTCTATGAATTAAACATACTTTTTTCAAAATAAAAATATTTTGATTTTTTAAGACAAATATTTTGATTTTAAAACTTATGTATAACAGACTCCTGTAATTGAATTTTACTACTTTTAAAATCCGCAGTGTTAAACCATGACTAAACGGAATGATTTTTAATGTTAAGAATAAACCTTTGATATCAGGCGTGTGTGTGTAATGACATTTCAAGGGTTGTACTAACAAAGAACTAAAGTCTTAAATATATATGTACATCAAATTCCCCGTCTATTATTTATGTCCTCCTTGACAAAGCTTTTTCTTCTCAAATTCTATTAACTGCATGAAATTGAATCATCTATTACTTTTTCCCCATATGCAACCTATTTCAAACTAAACACTTTTTTTTTATCTATATTAGGTTAACTATAAGTAACGTCATTATAACAAGTGAAAAATCTATATTAGATTAACTACAAATTACGTCACTATAAGTGAAAAATCATTTCAAAACTAAGAACTCCCTGTAACTCTATACAAACAGACAAGCCAAATTCCAACCAAATTAAAAACAGATGTATTTTCCCTACATTCGATAACAAAAGATTATAACCAATTTAGTCTTCATTACTAGGGTTGGAAGTTTGCACAAGTCCATATGCTAATACCAAAAACCAGACAAAAAATAAATGGAAACAGACAGGTGTCTGATTAAATCGGAGACCCGATAACAAAATATGGATCAAATGTATAAAGGTAAATAAATATTGGCATGTCAAGGGCAACAAAACAAAACCTAGTATTTGCAATTAGGATCGAAAAAATGCTCTTGGATACTCTAAGAGGTTTATCTACACTTGAACATATTACTTTTTTTTTTTCTTAATACTTTAACGCTCGTTGTATAAAGCAGAGGGTCATGCCATTTCTCGTTTTCATTTTCAAGATAATTATAACTTTCCAGTCTTTACACTTTAAATAATTAAATTTTCCATGAAATACTGAAATAGGGGCTTGGAATGAAAATATTATATTCTGAAACTATTCATTTGAAGGTCAAGACTATTTCTCAATATAGCTCACTTAGTTTAGGGACAAATTTTATGTAAAAATATACTCATAAAAACTAAGAAAAAAAATATTCTATGCGAAGACAAACACATGTATGAATAAAAGACAAAACAGATGGTACCTAACTACGTACGATAGAGCGAGTAAAGTTACCCAACTTCCTCTGAGCCCGCGCGGAGTGCAATCTCTAAATCTCGCTCACCATCTGTGTATAAAATACTCAGTGTCAGAGTGCAAGCCTAAAGGACGAGCCAATCTTCGTGCTGGTATATTTCAAGGCCGAGCTTGGGGACGTAACTTGACAACAGACCCAGAGCGTCTGACGAGGCGTCCATGAAGTCGGTCTGGCACGTCTCCACGGGTTTGGTCCTGCGTGTGGGTCGGTGATGGGCTTGGTGGTCCGAGTGGCCAGGGAGGCGATGATTGGCGTGGTGGTCCGAGTGGCATTAGAGACGTTGATGGGATTGGTGGTCTGAGTGGCCAGAGAGACGTTAGGGGTCTGAGCGGCTAGCGAGATGTTGATTGGCGAGGTGGTCTGAGGGGCTAGGGAGACGTTGATTGGCGTGGTGGTCCGAGTGGCCAGGGAGACGTTGATTGGCGTGGTGGTCCAAGTGGCCAGGGAGACGTTGATTGGCGTGGTGGTCCAAGTGGCCAGGGAGACGTTGATTGGCGTGGTGGTCCAAGTGGCCAGGGAGACGTTGATTGGCGTGGTGGTACGAGTGGCCTGGGAGACGTTGATTGGCGTGGTCTAAGTGGCCAAAGAGACGTAGATAGGCGTGGTCTAAGTGGCCAAAGAGACGTTGATAGGCGTGGTGGTCCGAGTGGCTAGAGACGTTGATTGGTGTGGTGGTCTGAGTGGCCGTAGAGCTTCTGATGGTCTTGGTGGCAATACTGGTACGAGGGACAATGGTGGGCTTCATGGTCTGAGTGGCAATGCTGGTCTGATAGTTAACGGTGGGCGTGATGGTCTGAGTGGCCACGTTGGCCAGAGTAACCTTAGGGGGTACAGTGGTCTGTGCGGCACAGACGACAGATGTGGTCTCATTAATCACCCTAGCCTGTATGGGTTCGTTGGTCTGTGTCGCTGGAACCAGGTGAACATCTGTGTTGCTCTGTGCAGATGCGATGGTTTGTGTGGCAGCTGTGCTACGAGTGGGCGTGGGAGTGTGGGCGGGGTTGGTGAGCGTGGGGACCTGTGTAGAAGACGAGGTGTCCCACTTGTCCATAGGAGAATCGTGAAGTGGTTTCTGAGGTGTGGTCCGCTCACCCTGGGGTCGACTGTTACACAGAAAAATGAAGACACAGAATTAGGTTTTTTTTTTTTTTTTTTTACATCAAAACACGAAAAAGAAATTATGTATAATCATACATACATTGGAAGATACTTTACTACTTTACGAAATCGTTTTATTCCTAAACTGTCTGTTTTGCAAGTTTATAAGCAAAATAAATCATATCTATGACCTACGACACAAGCATATATGGCAAAAGAAATAACCAATACATATGAATGGCAAGTGTAAACTTGACAAATTTCCTAATCATTCTCGTAGCCCCATTTTGTACTCACTTCCATCGAAATACAAAATTAATGACATTTAATGATGACAAATGACGGGAAGTAAGGCAAGCCATCGATGCTTTACAATACCAAGAAGACTAGGCTATTAACGTGAGAAGCCTAGCCAATGGAAATTTCTCTTAAAAGCTTGGGTCCATTTCGTCAAAATGTTGCACTCGGAAAGTGATAAAATTTCATATGTAATATTTGGAAGTCAATAAATAACCTTGAATCTCACAATCACCATAGCTAATTATATTTTAATGATAGAACCTCCTCATGGCCAGTTTTTGCTAAACACTTGCAAAAGAAAAAAAAATGCAAGTTGCTTGTACATGTATACTTTTTCTTCGTGATAAACAATAAATTGAAAATAAAATGGAAGTCGACTTCCATAAATTAACGTTCCTGGCCCACCCTAGTTCATATATTATCCGTGTTTCGGTCCATAACGAATGTTATTCAAAAATATAAACCCATTACACAAGTCTCTGAGATAACTACACTCCTGACTCACATTTAACACTTATGTTTATTCTATTACCAGTTCCCCACGTTCGACTGTAACAACTTTATATAATTAAAAGAAAAATAAATGGGAATTGAAAAATATCTAATAACTTCGAATATAACTTTAAAATGTTATTTTATTAAAAAAGTCATCGACATTACATTCCCTCGTCCTTCCTCCACATCACTAAAAATACGCCTATTGTCTTTCGACCTATTATAATTTTTCTAAGCAATCGAAAGTAAGAAAAAAAAAGGTTATGAATTGGGATAATTGAACAATGTCGCGCTTACCTTTCTGGAGATGGGAAGCTGAGAATGCGTTTCCTGAAGAGGATCCACACTAGCACAGCCAGGGCGAGGCCAACTATAGCCAACACAGCCAGGGCGAGGCCAACTATAGCCAACACAGCCAGGGCGAGGCCAACTATAGCCAACACAGCCAGGGCGAGGCCAACTATAACCAACACAGCCAGGGCGAGGCCAACTATAACCAACACAGCCACAGCCAAGACGAGGCCAACTATAGGCAACGCAGCCACAGCCAAGGCGAGGTCAACTATAGGCAACACAGCCACAGCCAGGGCGAGGCCAACTATAGCCAACATAGCCAACATATTGTATGTATAATACACGCAGTCAGTTCCCTCCACCTTGGGGAGCTTCACGCCACTCGGCTTCTGTAGACACGATCGACAGTTGAAAAAAATATATTCTTATGCGTAACGCTCGGCCTCAAGTACACCCGTGTCCTCCAGGCTGGTGTGGGTCGCCCTAATAAGCAGGTAATGGAGCGACGCTGCTTGGACCATGGGTCGCTAAGCGATGCCGGTCGGCCATTATTATTGCTCCCATTCCTCCTCCCTTTTAGTTTCTACTCCTCCCTTTTCCCCCATCCCCCTCCCTCCCTCCCTCCACAATGTAGTCTTTAAGATTCCATTATAGAAGTTTGGAGAAAATTACCCCACAAGACACTGATCACGGATATATAGCCATATTGTATCAATATTTGAATTCTCAAGTGAATTCGGGTGTGTGGCTGGCACACTTGACAATACACAAAAGGTTAGCAGTTACATATATTAATAGAACAGATCCAGGTGACTAAAAGCGTTCCCCAAGGATGAGTCTTGGCACCTCCGTTATTCATACATAAATGACCAAGACATGATTGGCCTCAGCAACACTATCAGTTAATAGGAAGGATAATAAATGCATTAGTGACGTATGTTCCGTTTCTACGTTTCTTGGCTGTCTCAAAACGGTTAACATAAGACTAATTCTTCTATAAGTAATTTTTTTTTTCATATGAACGTAAGGTTCCTTAACAAATCTATCAGTGTAAATAGTTTCAAGTTTTTGGATGCATGTCCATGTTATTAAGAAAAAAGACGAGTAACCATTACGTTTGCAGTATTTTATAAATTCCACAAAATCATTCAATCAACATGCTTTCCTTGTAAGCACTTCATACAAATCATATGATAATTTGGTTTTCCGATTTGATTTTACCAATGTGGCAAGTTTGTTTACTTGCCTAATTATTCATGCCCAGCTATTATTTATTCATATTTAGATTAATGCAAACGAAATGTGATTCGCAGATACTTTAATAATATAAGCAAGATCAAAGTGACCAGCACTTTAGTTATCGGAATCGATTGTTCTACAATTACCTCACACCTTTCGCTCTCGTAGATGACCACGACTGGAGAGAGAGAGAGAGAGAGAGAGAGAGAGAGAGAGAGAGAGAGAGAGAGAGAGAATTTTCCAGCTACCAGTAGGGGAGAGCGAGTGTTGCCAGACACTTGTAGATATTAACAAGAGTACCACCGCCAACACAAGAAAGTATACATTTTTCAACAATTGGCGGTTTACGAAATAAAAAAAATATACCAAGATCAACCCTGAAAACAATAAGAGAAACAAAAGTGGTTAGCTAGTTACGTATAGTTTAACGGCCACCGACCTAGGAGGAATGCCATTAGACCTGCAGTGGTCAAATGGTTCATTTGTTTGTTGAATCTAACGGCCATCGTCCTATGGTATGCCATTACGACAGGCAACCTTATTTAATCTGAGTCACGTTACTGATCGTCTTATACACTATACAATGAAATGCGGCAAAAAAAGAAAATAAAGTAATAATAATAATAATAATAATAATAATAATATTAATATGCATATATAAGTGAAATGTAAAGTGAATACACACACACACACACACACACACACACACACGTCGTAAATCATGGACTATATACAGTCTTAGAATTAAACAATTTATGAAGGTGTTTGAAGATTTTCCCACCGATCATAGCGCATAGCGGAACATCGAAGTAACCCTAAATGAAAATCTGCACAATAAAACGAAAGAAACCACAGCAAAGATATACTATAATTGCAACATTCAATATCTCATTCAAATGTTGCCTTTGTCGTCTGCTTTTTATCCCTGATCATCTGATCTGGTTACCCAGAGATCAGGGGACGGGTGTACGACCGTGACCTCACCTGTGACCTCACTCTTGACCATGTTGACCTGAGTGACCTCATCCACCCTATACAGACGGACATGAGGCAAATCACTGCTCCAAAACGACTCATTCTCTATCGTATCCGTATTGTTATCCCACTGTAGGTGAAGTCAACGTCATTTAGAGCTATATATGATCGATATACGGTTTTAGAATCTAACTCTAAACACCTAAAGTTGTTCAAGTTCATCGACTGTTAGTTCAACTTGACGTTGACCCCAGGCGATCAACGAGTCTAACATCAATAAAACAAAAGTTGACAGACCGCCCAGTGCGGATTCTGGCCACAGGAATTGTACGTCAGTGATAATAAAACAGAGAGAGAGAGAGAGAGAGAGAGAGAGAGAGAGAGAGAGAGAGAGAGAGAGAGAGAGAGAGAGGGTATTATTGTTTCCTTACGAACTCATTCTATCAAAGGCATTCTGTAACTAAAGCACATTAATAAATCATCAATCTTCCAACGTATATATATATATATATATATATATATATATATATATATATATATATATATATGTTTCATCCATGATGACCATAATTGCTGCATGTCAACCAGTGTCTCTCATATGACAAAGAATAGAAAGAATGTAGCGACAGAGTCAAGTGAGAAGTGACGTAAAGCTTCCATGGCGTGACGTCACCCCATCCCATATGCTGAGGGCATGTTGCCAACGTCATTAACATCAACTAAATCTACATTTCACCATAGATTATCTTTATTCTGGTGTATCGTGAAATAATTCAACGGATTATACATCAGATCTGTATGGAACATTGATAGTAGACTATAGAATATATCAAGTTATTTCAAATTATCAGAGGAAATAAATAATTCCTCACGATATCTTACATCACATGTCGGCTCGTTTACATTCGTAGAAACAGTCGTAAATTAGGGTAAATTCTGCTCTGGGATAGAACACACACCGACAGAGAATCTATTTCATCTCAAAGCTTAGAATCTAATGATACACGACATTATGCAAAGTTTGAAAGATACTGTAGCGTAAACTGGGTTTGTGAGTATACATATGAAATTCTATTTCTTAACTAGTTTAAAATGTTTACTCTCGCCAGATGTGTACATGGAAAAGGCTTGGGATCTACAGGAAAATAAGGCAATCTAAAGATATACTTTCAAGAAGGATCATTAATTGAATCGATTCAGGGCGAAGCAATTCATCACATTTTTCACAATATACATATTTACCCAATTTTACACACTGCAGTTATACACGGGTCACCCTGTGCCAGAAATGGCATCCCGAGCACACACACAGCCGACCTATGCCAGTAATGGCACACACCCGAGAACTGGTGTCAATGACAAGAACCCGTGACAAACTTAGTCCTAACTTGGCTCATCTGCACACACACACACACACACACACACACACACACGAGCGGGCAACACGAAATAAGTGGATAAATATCAAGAAAGGTTATATAGCGTCACGGTCAAGAGCATTATGCCAACAGGTGCTGACCAGATAGCAAAGGTACTTCACTTTTTTATGATCATTGAGGAAGAGAATCAAAAGTAGAAGTCACTTTAGCCAAATTCAAGTTTACCGCCACTTCTGAAGGTTTACATGGACTTACCCTCTATCAGCTGGCTTGAAGCCTAGCCAGCCAGCCACCCGTCTTCATTATTCGCTCTTCCATCACATCATCTTTGGACACCACGCGTCTGCAGAAAGAAAATAAGTCAAATCAGTATCTCAAATGAGTTTCCAAGAAGAAAATATTTTGTATATGATTCATGTATAGACTTGAAATGAAGTATACATTTTTTCAATATATTTGTCTTGATTATCGTATGTTTTCCTGTTGATCTTATCAAGACTTGTGTGTGTGTGTATGTGTGTGTGTGTGTGTAAGCCACAGTTGAGACTTAGTTTGTCAGGATTTCTTGTCATTAACAGCGCGTTCTCGGGTATGCCATTACTGTAATGTTGTGGGCATTTTTTGAGAATTATCTCTTTGGGAAGCATTTGTCTTGAAAGCGATTCTGTAAATATTGAAGTACGCGTTTCATGAACACGTTGGATATGGGCTAAAGATAGAGGACAAAGTTATCTCAGGTTCTATACACCTACCCAGCTCTAAGAGGAGTAGAAATAGTGGTAATAGCGATAGAGAGATTGATTATCTCTCAGACACACAAAGGCCAGATCGAGTAACTTCTCTAGGGCAAGCGGGTAGTTAGGGGAGAGACAGGCCGCCCATACTGAGACAAAGTCGCCACAACCGCACTAGGCTATGGAAAGGATCGGTGCCGCCGCCCCTGCGCCACTGTGGACATAGTCTACGAGAAGGATTGGCAACTGGTACGCCCCTAGGCAACCCTCTTCATTGAAGGTCATAGCTATCAAACGCCAAATGTTGAAGGGAACGGTTAAGCAAGATGATGATCCCCCGAATCTCTGGTACATTGTACCCTTCCTTATCTTGGGCACAATGGCCCGGAGCTTAAGCTGATGAAATCGTCTGATATAATTTTGTTCCTCAATGAGAAAAAAAATCTGGTATAATATATATATATATATATATATATATATATATATATATATATATATATATATATATATATATATATGTGTGTATATAAGCATTGGTAACAGAGGATAAGACTAGGTATACTGCACAGCTTTGAACTTTTGTTAATCTTAACATTTAACATATATAAAAGGTATCATTTATATTCTACATATTTGTTTCATCTAACCAAATGTCTACTGGATGATTATGGAAACCAAGAAAGCTTTGAAAGTGTGCAGTAAGACACCCTGACATCCTTAAACATGTACTACATGGGCTGGTCAATCACACGTCACCTTTAACCTGTGTGGTCAATCGTTCTTTGTTCAAGTTGACAGTTCCGTGTTTCTCGGGTGGAACGACTTCTGGTGTAGTACATATTCTCTTCTTCAACTTTGATTGTTTTAAAGTGGCTTGAATACACACTTCAAAACAATACACACTCTATGGTTATTTTTTCAAGCGTTATTTACACACTTATTTACACGAATGAACAAATGTATAACCAATAATATAACTGTCATTGTTTATTCTATAAAAGGTTTGATTACCTAGTGTTTTATTTCGAGAGAAACAAAGGCATTTTAACAAACTTTACGAAATGTCAGACGCCCCATTCCCTCTTGTTGACGAAAATTCCGTCACTTTGGATTGTTATTCAAAAGATGAAAAACTATAGTTAACGACGTGTTTAATGCCACATCACCATCATATGTGGTCATACAACGTCGTCACAATCCTTTTCAATGCGTTACGCGATTCTTAACTATGGTCTTTTTGAATTGTAAGTTACGGTACACTTTAGTCCCCCCTAAAAGAAAACGACTGGAAATCTTAATTACTTTGCTAATAAGCGTGTATGTGCCAAGCGCCAATTACTTTGCTAAGAAGCAAGTATGTGCCCAGCGCCAGGGTATGTTTTCGCTAAGAACAGTCTATTCGCTAAATAATCCACCTAGTACAATGAAACATTTTCCTAAATAGTGTAGTCTAGCGACATAAACGCTTTTACAGTGGTGAGGGTTAGTTATCGGGTTCCTTTAATGGCGTGAGGTCACAGTTGCAAGATAGCAGGATCTTCAGACACAATGACAGTGAAGGCATATGTACTGCTTTGTTCCAAAGTGGGTTTTATGTTTATCATGTGTACATGTGCCACTATTCAAATGCTGTACGATACAACGTTCAGCCTAAAGTAACCAGAGAGAGAGAGAGAGAGAGAGAGAGAGAGAGAGAGAGAGAGAGAGAGAGAGAGTTAAGAATGATAAATTGTATATTTTCCTCTTGTAACTCAATACTCCCTCGTCTAACAACATACGTGGGTCGCGTGGGTAGGTAAGAACAACAAACACACTTCACATAAATACGACATCAAGAACAAGAACGTTAGAACCTCGACGTATTAAACATTAATATAGTATTCCATAGTGTAATTTTCAAGCCGAATGGTTAGTGGTCGCTACGATTGATCTACATTATCAAGATCGTACGGCCTGTTAGCTTTTGGGTAAAGAGTACAGTTGGGTTTCAAAGGATTAAGGACCTTTGTAAAATCTGGAAAGGAATGGTGGTGGCGCGGGAGGGTATGGCAACCAGGGAGGGAGGGCGTAGTGGTAGTATGAGAGAGGGCATGTCGAGAAGGGTGGGTGGTGGTAGTAATTGAGGGTATGGCATACAGGACGAGGGAGGGCGTGTGGCGGTGGTGGTGGTAGCGGCGGCGAGGGATGGCATGGCATGCAGAGGGCAGGGAGCAGGGAGGACGCGGTGGAAGTAGGATGGTATAACAATCCTACGCTGGCGACAGCACAACAGCGCGCGGAGGGCCAGAGCTGACTTCATCAAGTAAATGCCGCGAGTTGGAGTTTCCCGCCAAAGAGATGACTTTGCCAGTTCATCAATCAACAATGGATGACGAAAGCTAGGCTAAGCTGCTGACGCAAATTGGCGGACGAAGGAAACGTTAATTATTGCAATTCATAATCACATTATGCACATTTACACACGAGCCTTTCTACCCTCCCACAGAAAGATTATTTTTCAACCGATGTCTTTGCCAGATAAGAATAAACCTTTCATGGAACACCAGACGTGCGTAGTTAATTTTGTACCACAAGTAGGATTTTTACATATGGATGTAGGCCAATGCTCTCCGAGTACTAGAAAAAAAAATTTAAATACATCGTAACTCATGCAGTTTAACGCAGAGGACCCCACTATTCGTCATCCCAGTGTGTGTTATTACTGAGAATGTTGTGAGCTTTGATGTAGCCAGACTGGTCACTAATAAACACTATTATTCAAACCACATTTGAAATGGTAGGTAATATAGCAGAAAAAGAAAAGTTTTGATGACCAGAATCTTTAAAAAAGTAATCAAGGACCTTTAACACAAGATTTGAAAAAAAAAAAAAAACATTACACGCTTAAGTAAGCCATGTCACATTAAAAGTATTTAACAGAAGAATACTTACCATTTTGGGAACTAAGATATGCTCCACAAGGATGATAACCACACGTACTCCACGTATCATTATTGTGAAGAACACAGTCGAACATGTACAAAGGAATTCATCAGAACCTTTCCAAACGTTTTCGTAGAAGGATGGAAATGCAGCAACATGGTCGGGGTCTTCCTAGCTTCATTTATCTTCTTCAGATCTCCTCTAGAGTTATATTTGTAATCTGAACACATTCAGCTGTGGAACCTCTTGCTCGACTGAGGTTCAGGTTGGCCGGCTGGTCAATGGAAACTTTTCTCTGTGACAATCTTGACGAAAAATGAAAGTTCGAACAGTTATCCGAAGCTTTGAACACTTCGTCTCATGAAACTATTGAGACCATGAAGCAGTATTCGAAACATACTGGCGGTTCTTGCTTACCACATCAACCACTTGAACCACCATTTGGGTTATTATTTCTATTTGCTGTATAAAGGAACATCTAATAAATATATGGGTAAAAGTTAATACACACGTGATTATATTGTCACTAATATAGTCATATTAAACACTTGAAAAGCTGTGGAAGTTCAAGCCTTTATATCCGAATGTTTATCAGGCGAGACTTAATCCGACACGAACTTAAGATGGTCAGTGGACTAGATTTGGCTATACTAGCTAATCTTAATGATGTTATCAATTCTAAATATACACCAATTCTATCTGAGACGCTAGATAGGTTTGAATCGGTTCGGAAGCACCGCAGCCTAGTAGCTCTAATAGCTCCTGACGAAGGGGTAAGCGGGTATCGTCAAACTTCAGGAGGAAATGTTTTGGAAGGAGGTTAAGATCGTGAGATAAACAAGAGAACAAATGGGAACATCGGTGAAGGGGATGTATGGGGTAAGTGGTGACAGGAGTAGATTAGGTAAAGCGATGAGAGTTAGGACTTCGAAGGACTGTTAAGTGTATTTGATGACAGAGTGGCAGATGTAGGGAGTTTGGGTCGGCGTGGTATACGACGAAGTGAGTCACTGAGAGTGGTTTAGTGAAGAGAGAAATGGCGGTGAAAGCCTTACGTAATCTGAAATATGGCAAAGGGGTTGGAATGGATATCATTGCAGTCGAATATCTTAAGAAGGGGGATAACTGTTTTGTTGATAGGTTAGCTGGGATTCTTAAAGTATGAAGTGCCTGAGGATTGTCGGAATGCATGTATAGGTGTGTACGAATGACAAAAGAGCCTTGTTAAACACTCTCTGTTCTCATCATTATGATTTTATGATTTAAGTGTAAGCATTTCTCATTTCTATTCTCTTATATCATTTTTTGTTTACCGCCTTTTCATCCATTGCTGTTTTCTCGATGTTTTTCCATTAATATTATTTTTCTTTCTGAAGCAGTATACTTCCTATAACAACTTGAGACAGCCTTTCACAGATCAGCGCAGTGTTGGGGTTTAGGTAGTATTGTGTATAATAATATCTATTTCAGTTTATGATAGGAATTATATTTGAGTCACGAACAAGAGGATGTATCACCAACTCGGGCCGCTGCCAGACGGACGATTAATAAATACAAAAACTATGGCAATTTCACATACTGTAAGTCTCTTGGATATTTCTCATTGTCAGGACATAATGTTACGTAAGTAGATTTCAACTCTCCTTTTCTCTGTATCGTAATTTAATGTAAATTAGATTCGAACGGTCGTGAGAGAAGTCGTACGTTATGTTTGCGACTGTATCAAGCCTCAACACTTACCCCGTCAACCCCGTCTCTCATGGGGATGCATGCGAGACGGGTGACCAATTTGTTCTTCGAAGGAGTTAGTTTATTCTTCGGGGGAAACTAACTCATATAGACTTGATACATCTCAATGATTTCCTAAGAAGAGTGACGACTAATAGCGACATGGCTCTGAAGTGCTGGATTATCTTGACTATATCGGTGTCTACGGCGACGACACTAACGGCCCATCGCAAAGGTTAGTTGGTTGAAAATAGAGGACACAGGCTATATATATATATATATATATATATATATATATATATATATATATATATATATATATATATATATCATACTCGCCATTTCCCGCGTGAGCGAGCTTCTTTCTCCCCTAACCCCAGGGCTAGTTTCCTGGCTTTTCACCATGTCATTCCCAACTAGAATGGCATTAGAAACAGAGAATCAATACATCTGAGATCTTTACCTGACACGACCTCACCCATTACCTGACCTGACCTAACACCTTGCCCAGCCGAGTGGTAAAGTGACCCTCATCCACTCTTTCTAAGGCTGTAGGTAGTTTTTCATATTTCTTGACCTGATTACATATGATTTTGTTCCTTGGGAATTGGCCCTCAGATACATTTGAGTTAATGAGACTGGAGTCGACAGTTCTACATTTAACATATGATAATTCGATTTAAAAACAATGTTGCAGTTGCTGATATCAGTACTATGGTCAAAGTCCCTTACATGTACGAAAACAGCACTTTGATCTTTTCCTTATCGCACATCTCTTAGAGATTCGTTTATTGACATTTATTCCACTTTCTCCCATTTGTACAATACTATGACAATCCTTACATGGTATTACGTATCTTTATCATCTATAGGTTTGTTCGTTGCTAACACAGACTGTAATGAGTTGCTGTGTTTAAAGGTGTCTTGCTGGGCAGGTCAGGGGCGAATTCATGTTAGAGGAAGATAATCAGGATGTGTTTTTATACAATTTGGCTTGTGAAAAGCCGAAACTGTATCGGGTTACAACATTGTCGTGTCTTTTCACGGCAGTGTGTTCTTTTACTTCATATATATATATATATATATATATATATATATATATATATATATATATATATATAGGGGAGAAAGAATACTTCCCACGTATTCCCTGCGTGTCGTAGATGGCGACTAAAGGGGAAGGGAGCGGTGGCTGGAAATCATCCCCTCTCGGTTTTTTTTCTTTTTTTTTAATTTTCCAAAGGAAGGAACAGAGAAGGGGGCCAGGTGAGGATATTCCCTCAATGGCCCAGTCCTCTGTTCTTAACGCTACCTCGCTAACGCGGGAAATGGCGAATAGTTTGAAAAAAGAAAAAAAAATATATATATATATATAGGGGAGAAAGAATACTTCCCACGTATTCCCTGCGTGTCGTAGATGGCGACTAAAGGGGAAGGGAGCGGTGGCTGGAAATCATCCCCTCTCGGTTTTTTTTCTTTTTTTTTAATTTTCCAAAGGAAGGAACAGAGAAGGGGGCCAGATGAGGATATTCCCTCAAAGGCCCAGTCCTCTGTTCTTAACGCTACCTCGCTAACTCGGGAAATGGCGAATAGTATGAAAGAAAAATATATAAATAACATTTGCGTCACTACGTATCAATAACTGTATGAATTATGTACGATTCGCTGTGTGTATTTCTAGTAGACTGTGGTCAGCTTACGCTACGGGAAGGTTCACTAGGCATGTGAAAACTGTGTGCGTACGAGGACTGTGGTCTGAGTGTCTGGGACAAGATAACTAGATAATGAACGAGCGTGACTGTGTAGTACAAATAGACACAGAGGTTACAACGCCCGTCTTGTGTAAAACGGGCGTCTTCTAGATGGACAACGGGCGTCTTATATTCTTCGGTGGCGGCCGACATAAGAGCGTTGGTTATGTACACACACACACTACGTATACTTTATTTAGGGGCTACTGGGGGGTTCAAGGTTGCGCTACGCTCAGTAGTTGGGATAGAATGGATTCCTTGGAAGCTTTTTTTTTTTTTTTTTGCCTAGACTCTTACTCTCATTTGTTATCTGAGGATAGGGAAGAAAGAATACTTCCCACATATGTCTTGCGTGTCGTAGAAGGCGACTAAAAGGGGAGGAAGCAGAGGGCTGGCTGGAAATCCTCCCCTCCAATTTTGACTTTTCCAAAAGAAGGAACAGAGAAGGGGATCAAGTGATGACTTTCCCTCTTAGGCTCAGTTCTCTGTTCTTAATGTTACCTCGCTAACGCGGAAGATGGCGAATATGTATGATATATATATATATATATATATATATATATATATATATATATATATATATATATATATATATATATAATGTATATTTTCTTTCATACTATTCGCCATCTCCCGCATAAGCGAGGTTGCGTTAAGAACAGAGGACTGGACCTTTGAGGGAATATCCTCACCTGGCCCCCTTCTCTGTCCCTTCTTTTGGAGAATTAAAAAAACCGAGAGGGGAGGATTTCCAGCCCCCCGCTCCCTTCCCTTTTAGTCGCCTTCTACGACACGCAGGGAATACGTGGGAAGCATTCTTTCTCCCCTATCCCCAGGGGGAGGCAGCGAGGAAGTATAAAAAAAAAATATATATATATATATATATGTATATATATATATTATCCCTGGGGATAGGGGTGAAAGAATACTTCCCACGTATTCCCTGCATGTCGTGGAAGGCGACTAAAAGGGGAGGGAGCGGGTGGCTGGAAATCCTCCCCTCTCGCATTTTTTTTTTAATTTTCCAAAAGAGGGAACAGAGAAGGGGGCCAGGTAAGGATATTCCCTCAAAGGCCCAGTCCTCTGTTCTCAACGCTACCTCGCTAATGCGGGAAATGGCGAATAGTATGAAAAAAAAAAAAAAAAAAAATATATATATATATATATATATATATATATATATATATATATATATATATATATATATATATATTTCATACTATTCGCCATTTCCCGCGATAGCGAGGTAGCGTTAAGAACAGAGGACTGGGCCTTTGAGGGAATATCCTCACCTGGCCCCCTTCTCTTTTCCTTCTTTTGGAAAATTAAAAAAAAACGAGAGGGGAGGATTTCCAGCCCCCCGCTCCCAAATATATATATATATATATATATATATATATATATATATATATATATATATATATATATATATATATTTTTCTTTCTTCTTTCTTTCATACTATTCGCCATTTCCCGCATTAGCGAGGTAGCGTTGAGAACAGAGGACTGGGCCATTGAGGGAATATCCTCACCTGGGCCCCTTCTCTGTTCCCTCTTTTGGAAAATTTAAAAAAAAAAAAAAAAAAAGTGAGAGGGGAGGATTTCCAGCCCCCCGCTCCCTCCCCTTTTAGTCGCCTTCTACGACACGCAGGGAATACGTGGGAAGTATTCTTTCTCCCCTATCCCCAGGGGGAGGCAGCGAGGAAGTATAAAAAAAAAAATATATATATATATATGTATATATATATATATATATATATATATATATATATATATATATATATATATATATATATATTTTTTTTTTTTTTTTCAAACTATTCGCCATTTCCCGCATTAGCGAGGTAGCGTTAAGAACAGAGGACTGGGCCTTTTTCGGAATATCCTCACCTGGCCCCCTCTGTTCCTTCTTTTGGAAAATTAAAAAAAAAACGAGAGGGGAAGATTTCCAGCCCCCCGCTCCCTCCCCTTTTAGTCGCCTTCTACGACACGCAGGGAATACGTGGGAAGTATTCTTAATCCCCTATCCCCAGGGATATATATATATATATATATATATATATATATATATATATATATATATATATATATATATATATATATTATACTTGATCGTCGTTTCCCGCGTTAGCAAAGGTAACGCCAGGAAAGACGAAGACCCATCCACTCATGTACACATATAGATATATACATACACGCACATACATTTACATATACATACATATATATACATATTCATACTTGCCTTCATCCATTCCCAGCGATTCCCCGCCCCACAGCATCGCCAGCCACCTCCGCGTCAGCGAGGTAGCGCCAGGAAACAGAAAAATGGCCATATCAACTCACACTTATTCTCTAGCTTGCCATGTGTAATGCACCGAAACCACAGCTCCTTATCCACGTCCAGGCCCAACAGACCTTTCCATGGTTTACCCCAGAAGCTAAACATGCCCTGTTTCAGTCCGTTGACAGCACGTCATCCCCAGTATGTCACATCGTTCCAATTCACTCCATTCCGTGCATGCCTTTTACCCTCGGGCATGTTCAGGCACCGATCGCTCAAAATCTTTTCCACTCCATCCTTCCACCTCCAATTTGGTTTCCAGCTTCTCCTTGTTCCCTCCACCTCTGACACATATATCCTGTTTGGCGTTGGATAGGGCATTCATGTGCCCGTGCCGTCTCAGCTAACATAAGAAAGGAATAATCACATTCATTGTCTAGTATTCCCGCACACGACCATTTTTTTTTTCCATCAACAACACCTTTCCCTTGTTTTATTTAATTATGTTCGTGTTAAGGCCAGACCACCTAGTTTGGAACATGGGTCTGTGTATCTATATAGGATCTATGTAACCACTCAGCTGTTGCTTTAACCTTTACGATATCTGTCTTTCGTACACTTTCCGCACATTCTCTCTTAAGCTCTTAACCCCACTACCTATCACAATAGCCATAACTCTCAAATTACCAGAAATCTGTTCTTTAACGCTATCGTAACTGTCATATCTCGACAGGTAATCTCTCACGCACCTTGCAGTGTACCTAGTAGCTTGTAAAACGTCTTAGATTTTATTGACATTTTCAGTCATTTCTTTAGTTTCTATTTACTTAAGACAATGTAATTACCCAAAGCCGAGCTAGAATGATCGAAACACTAGTTTAAGGCAACAGCATGGATAGTTCATGCTAGTTTGGTCTCCTAAAAAACAGTAATGATTACGTTTTCTGTTTTCCTTTAGGCGTCGACTGCCCCGTCTCAAACCACCACTTGGACTATGTGCTTAAAGCAGTGAATGAGGCCACTTTTTACGTACGGAGAACTGGCGATTTGTCCAAGCTGTCACTCAGGGTTTATGACTTCGATGGCTACTGGGACGTGCATTTACAACCTCACGTGATCGACTTCCAGCCAAATAGCTGGCAGATGTTCCGAGTCACCAAACAAGGGGACGTGCTCAGGGTAAGAGTGACCTAAATTAAGGTTTGGCTAGATCAAAATATCTTAACCAGGATCTGAAATGTAGTGCTGTTCTTGTATAACATACATATTACAGGGCGATCGTATGAGTGAAATGTGGTGGATGTGTACTTGGGTTTAAAAAAAAAAAAAAACAAGATTGTTGTGACATTGCTTTAAAATCGAAAATGTAAAGGAGTCGATAAATTCTCACTTTTGGCCGTTAATGCTATGAAAATAATGATATTATTCTCATGGAGAGAAAAAATAAAAGAGCGTCATGTTGCAGCCTCAGTGAACTAAATCCAACATGGTGACTGCAAGTTTCACCCATCATTACCTTGAGCCACAACACACGTCTGGCTGCTGCTTCCCACAGCCTATGTTGGTAGAGATTACCACACGAAAATTGACCGTTATAATTTTTTTCTCTCTAGTACAGTGAAACTGTGGAATTATTTCTCTTCTCTCCACTTTCCTTCTGCATCACTTTTCCAATTTTTAAGAGGTATTTCAACAAACATCGGAGGTTTCCTTTTCCCTTAAATCTTAACCTTTCGCCTGAGGTAGCCATGACTTGGAGGTATACATTTGCCCGTTATATATGTATGTATGTATGTGTGTGTAAATGAGTGGATAGGTCATTCGTCTGTTTCCTGGCGCGACCTCGCTGACTCGGGAAACAGCGATTAAACATAATATATATATCAGCACGGTCACAATCTGGATGTGAAAGCCAACCTCATTTGGATTTAAGGAACTATAATGACAAACTAATCACTGCACTTCATCCTTTCCCGACGTAGCCTACTGCAGTGCACTGCAGCCCAGCAGATGAAATATGGTCCATTACTATTTAATTTATGTTTTGGATGCTACTTATGTTAATAATCTATGTGACGCTTATTATTTCATTGTAATGAGATCTAAATTATTCTTCGTGAAATCATTTGAAGTTGTTGTTGGTAGCTTTAAAATGGTTCGTATGCTAAATGTTATTACTATACTTTACTCATAATTTATTGGTTTGTGCTTATCCTTTATAAAGTATGCAATTAGATATTTCATACCGAACAAATTTTTTTTCTCTTTCGATCTATAAATTCTTAACGTAGTAGTCACTTTTCTGGGATATTAATTGTTCTTCATTTAATTAATTGGTGTTCTGGCCATAATGATTACTGTGAAGTAATCCACTTCAGACTAGGCGATATAGAATGAAAATAAAAACCCAATGTGAAACCTTATCTAACGCCTGATTTCAGGTATACATGGGGGTGAAAGTTATTCATAGCAGCACTGTATATGGTTACTCATCTATTAATCACCTGACCGTCACACTTCAAGGTAGTGGTGAGCTGGCATTGTGCATCCCACCTCCAAATGGTAAGTTCAGAATACCTTCTCAGTAACATTTTGTTACTGAATATTGAATCGGAGTAGTTTTACCTTTTGAAAAAAAATAATTGGTTATTTTTTCTACTATCTAGCTTAGCCTGTAAAACATTTATGGCCGTATTGTCATTTATAAAAGTGCTTCTTACTTTTTCAATTTACAACTGCAATGAATCACCACATAAGACCAACGTTTCCATTCACTCCATCTCCATCATACAGAACGTGCTTCCATAGCATCCAGTCTCTAATCATTGTTCTGGTATCCTTACCTAAAACATTCCCAACCCCTAATTATCTCTACATTTATCCATCTCTTCTGCACTCTACCTCTCTCCTCTGTACCTTCTAGTACACCATACATTTCATGACTAACCTATGATCTGCCGTAAGTTCTAAATGATTATCGAATCCTGAATCACTTGCAAAAGTCCACTTCGACGTTATGCGGTTCACTGAAATAGGAAAAGGGTGAAATAGTGAGAGAAATGAGAAAAAATATATATATTCACTTTACGTGGTTTGTAGAAAACGGAAAACCTTACTTAAAAATGGTTAGGCCATAGTCGTTAGGAAAGATGGGGATGGGTTAAAAGTTCTAAAGCTTGATGCGTAGGTTAAATCATAGGTGGTCAATCTTTTTGTTGTCAAAGACCAGGCAGTAATCATGTGAAGCAGTCGCTTGCAAAGTGTTACATGTTCTAGTTGGCACACAAGCAGCCAATTCTTGGGAGCAGAAACCACAGTAACAGATATAAAAGAAAGTGAACAAATTTTGTGGTGTAGGGCAAGTAGGTTGTCATGAGTTTAGACTTGGACAGTTTATAAGTTGATGTGAGAGCAGTACTCCAAACAATGACATATTACTCCAAGGGATAAGCAGATCATTCATATAGAAGATTTTTTGGCATCTGAATTGCACTCATTTCTTAGAGGCAGTCTTGGTTATTTATGTAATGCAGGGTTTCCAAGACAGGTTGAATGTAGCCTCAGCTGCCCGTGCTATCTTAAAAAGGAAAAAAAAAAAAAAAAAAAAAAATCATAAAGCACATTCCTTTAAAATATAAGGATTGATGCCAAGTTGTTCATGTCTGTTGCTTGTGTCTTGAGAGAAAAGTGCTCTTTGGAATAAAAGATATTACTGTGTAGGGAAGGATAAAGGATAAGTATGAGTAACATCAAAGGGTGATGGAACATTAGAGGCATCCAAGGTGGAGTTAGAAGGAGAAAAGAGACAGCTATAGTATCCTTAGAATGGAAAAGCAAAGGAAATGTAGTACAACAGAAGCTCTTTGAGATACTTCTGGCTAAAGACCAGAAAAACCTATCAGTGGATGAAGGAATATTTCATCTCAGATAACCCACAATGCTTTGGCAGAGATGAGTTGAATGCGAGTTGAAAGAATGTTTGTTTTTCTGGGCTGATATGCTAGGTTCCTCACCTGAATCAAGCCTCAAAAATGGAAGGTCGAATCATGTACTGGTGCTCACAACCTAAGCATTCATCTACCATTGTCATTTACACTTGGAGCCGAGACATCCTCATTATATCTGTTCCGTACATTTCCAGAAAAGTAATTCCTATAGTAGCTTATAAAGTGCACTGCAGATTCATAACTATTTAGGATATTGATATTATGGAACAATATTCATTTGAGATTGCACTGGGATTTTATATCTTGGAACAATATTCATTTAGAATTGCATTGGGGATTTTAAAGTTGAGAGTTGGTTATGCAAGGGACAACCAGAAACACATTGTGTACTTGGGTGAATGGAAAGAATTAAGTGCTAAATATGCAAAAGCTTTCAGACACAATGCATGCATGTGAAACCTTAGATTGATAAATTATGTAGTATAGTTGAAATTAGGAAAGTACCAGGATTAATAAGATGAGAATGTTGTGGGAAGAAATCTTTGGAAAGGCTCATGGATGACAAGTTGGTTAAGATTAGAAACTAAGTGAAGGTACAAAAAAAGAGGACATGCAGAGAATGAGCTTAGGTTAAAGATAGTCCAGATACAGTTTTCTGTGGAAGAAATGACAACTGTGTGTAGGGGGGCATTTTTTCAATGTACTTGTATGTGTGAGGATGGAACTGTGAAAGAAAAGAAATCCACCTATTTAGATTATTCCCTTGTAAGTAATTAGGAAGAGCTGTAGTTGTAGTATGGAAGATTTAGGATATACTTTTAGCATAGGTATTTTGAGTCAAAAGGAGGTATGCATTTCATGTACCCCATGTGAATAAGTTTAGAGTTAAAAGAGATGATATGGACTCATGAAAATTTTCTAAACTCTTATGACACTTGAAACTGAAGTATTTGCAGAGCATCAGGCTTTTAACATGAATTTTTTCACAGAAATATGGGTGATTGTAAAACAGAGCACGAGTTATACTTTAGATGATATCTGAGCATGATGGCAAATCTGTGTCATTCCACTATTCCTATACAGAGACTTCAAAGGTGGCACCCATTGTGATACCTGTCTTGGTGGTAGTACTGGCAGCAGTTGTGTGTTTGGCATGCTGGTGGTCAAGGAGAAGACCTCAGAGAAGGAGCAACATTCATGCACATGAGGATACCACTGTAGATACCATTGAATTAGAATAATTGTTTTTAGGTGGACCCTATGAAGATTCATGAATTTGTCAAGAAGGCTTAGTTGTGCTACCACCAGCCCTTGCTATGACCTGTTAAGAGGTGAGCTGATATTTCTTTTTAGAAGAAACAAACTTCCTGAAAGAGACTTACTAGAAGTGTACAATCTGCAGTCAACTTCTTCACTCTGGCTTGTTATGAAATATTTACCTGAATGCTAAAAATTCAAAGAAAGTACTTGGGAAATGGGGATCAAAGAGTATATATATTATTATTTTTTTTTTATTATACTTTGTCGCTGTCTCCCGCGTTTGCGAGGTAGCGCAAGGAAACAGACGAAAGAAATGGCCCAACCCCCCCCATACACATGTATATACATACGTCCACACACGCAAATATACATACCTACACAGCTTTCCATGGTTTACCCCACACGCTTCACATGCCCTGATTCAATCCACTGACAGCACGTCAACCCCGGTATACCACATCGCTCCAATTCACTCTATTCCTTGCCCTCCTTTCACCCTCCTGCATGTTCAGGCCCCGATCACACAAAATCTTTTTCACTCCATCTTTCCACCTCCAATTTGGTCTCCCTCTTCTCCTCATTCCCTCCACCTCCGACACATATATCCTCTTGGTCAATCTTTCCTCACTCATTCTCTCCATGTGCCCAAACCATTTCAAAACACCCTCTTCTGCTCTCTCAACCACGCTCTTTTTATTTCCGCACATCTCTCTTACCCTTACATTACTTACTCAATCAAACCACCTCACACCACACATTGTCCTCAAACATCTCATTTCCAGCACCTCCATCCTCCTGCGCACCACTCTATCCATAGCCCACGCCTCGCAACCATACAACATTGTTGGAACCACTATTCCTTCAAACATACCCATTTTTGCTTTCCGAGATAATGTTCTCGACTTCCACACATTCTTCAAGGCTCCCAGAATTTTCGCCCCCTCCCCCATCCTATGATCCACTTCCGCTTCCATGGTTCCATCCGCTGCCAGATCCACTCCCAGATATCTAAAACACTTTACTTCCTCCAGTTTTTCTCCATTCAAACTCACCTCCCAATTGACTTGACCCTCAACCCGACTGTACCTAATAACCTTGCTCTTATTCACATTTACTCTTAACTTTCTTCTTTCACACACTTTACCAAACTCAGTCACCAGCTTCTGCAGTTTCTCACATGAATCAGCCACCAGCGCTGTATCATCAGCGAACAACAACTGACTCACTTCCCAAGCTCTCTCATCCCCAACAGACTTCATACTTGCCCCTCTTTCCAAAACTCTTGCATTTACCTCCCTAACAACCCCATCCATAAACAAATTAAACAACCATTGGAGGAAAAATTGGAGGAAGTGAAGTGTTTTAGATATCCCGGAGTGGACTTGGCAGTGAATGGAACCATGGAAGCAGAAGTGAGTCATAGGGTGGGGGAAGGGGTGAAGGTTCTGAGTGTGATGAATAATGTTTGGAAAGAGAGAATGTTATCTTGGAGAGCAAAAATGGTTATGTTCGAAGGAATAGTAGTTCCAACAATATTATATGGTTGCAAGGTGTGGGCAATAGATAGGGTTGTGCAGATGAGGGTGGATGTGTTGGAAATGAGATGTTTGAGGACAGTATGTGGTGCAAGGTGGTTTGATCGTGAAAGTAATGAAAGTGTAAGAGAGAGAGTTGTGGAAATAAAAAGTGTGTGGTTGAGAGAGCAGAAGAGGGTGTGCTGAAATGGTGTGGACATATAGAGGGAATGAGAAAGGAGAGATTGATTTGATGAAGTGGATGTATGTGTCAGAAGTGGAAGGAACAAAGAGAACTGGGGGACCAAATTGGAGATGGAAGAATAGAGTGATTAAGGCCTGAACATACAGGAGGGTGAAAGACATGCACAGAATAGAATGCATTGGAGTGATGCGGTATACTGGGGTCAACGGACTGTCAGTAGACTGAACTGGGGCATGGAAAGGTTTATGGGGCTGGGATGTAGGTAGGCTGTGATTTTGGTCCATGACACACGACGGCTAGTGTATAGATGTGAGCGGATGTGGCCATTCTTCATGTTTCCTGGTACTATCCTGCTGATGCAGGGGATGAAAATGCTGTTTCCTGTGGGCTGGGTGGTGCCAGGAATGGATGAAGGCAAGCAAGTATGAATATGTACATGTGTATGTATATGTATGTGCATATATGTATGCGAATGGGTGTCAGCCTCTTTTCTGACACTACCTTGCTAACGTGGAAAACAGCAGTCAAGTATAATATATCCATAAATATCAGTTATATGGGTATTGAAATAGATAGACTGTCTTCGAGGATAGGGGAGAAAGAATACTGCCCATGTCGCTCCTGCATATTGTAGAAGGTGACTAAGAGGGGCAGGTGCAGGGGGCTGGCAATCTTTCCCTCCTTTATTACTTTCCAAAAGATGGAACAGAGAAAAGAGTCTAATGAGGTTCTTTATCTTTTAAGCCTCAGTCAGCTGTTCTGGATGCACCCATGCTCATACAGGAAATATCAAACATATGAAAGAAAAAGAAAGATGTAAATTTAAACTCCTGTTCTAATGGACTTCAGTGTATCATAATTTAGCTTCTGATAGGCCCTTGGGATCCTACTGGACTAAGTTTGGAATCTGTTATTAATAAACATTTTTGTAAAAGTCTGTTATGACACAAATTTAGTCCAGAGTGGCATAAGATGGATGATGGGGGGCTGTGGTGAGTCAGAGTGGGAACTAAGGTCCTGGGTGCATTGAGTTTGTGGAAGGAGCGGTCAATATCTGATTTTTGCAAAGGTGGGTGAGTTTGAAGGTATAGGTAGTTTTACATTCATGAACAAAACTTGCTCTTGAAAAGGTTACACAATCAGGAAATTATTATTCAACAAAATCTGTTTTCATTTACGATCATTTTTTAAAAATGGGTGCAATCTAGCCAAAACAAATTTTGATTAAAAAATCCATGTTATAAACTTTGATGTGCTTCAGCTCATAGAAAATAGACCCAAAATCCTATTCAACAAGATTTCTTTTGTTATAGGTATTTACTGTGGGTTTAGGGTTTAGTCCAAAAACCTTAAGCACTAAAAATAACCTAACAATATCGAACATAAGTTTACTCACCCGAACTGAAGACTGATGCTGTTCATGGTGTCCTGTCATTGCTGGTTGGAGGTGCAGATAATTAATAAATAAAGGAGACAGGGGCATCTTAAGTGAAAATAAGTTCAATAGAAATAAAGAAACTTCTTCACATCCCCCTCTCTTCTCGAGACCTCTTAGATGTGTGATATATAACTACCTCTGCCTCTATTTTAGCAAAGGATCAGGCCAACAGAAAGGTATTGACATAAATGTGTATTTTATCTTAATTTTGAATGCTAATCCACCATTTCATAAAGGAAGGATTTTTTTTCTTCCTCTTTTGAGCACAGTGCATCAGTTGTAAATGTTACCTTGCCATCAAATGAGGTTAATGCTTGTTCAGTATGATTCTTTGCTCCAACATACTAATCCCATTTTCAAACCATATTTTTGTTAAGTGAACACTCATTTAGCAAGACCTCTCCTCTTGTTGTTATATGAATGTTTTAGGGTGATTGTGTAAAACATGACAGTGAAAGGGGTGGTAGTAAGCAAAGTATGACTGACATCGTTGACCAAGGTAAGCTGAAACAGTTTGGACATGTGGAGATGATGAATGTGGAAAGACTGACAACGGAGGCAGGGAAAGCAAGGAGATGGAAGGATTGAGTGAAAGAGGCTTTGGGTTATCTGAATCTGAACATTAAAAGGGTAAGGCATACATAGGTTAGAATTAATTGTTTCTGGATGGTATACAAGGGGTGAAATACTGTCAGTTGTTTGAACCATGGCACAAAGGTGGTCATCGTAGATCACTGAAGAGTGTTAGACTTGGCTGTGGATAGGAGGCTATGGCTTCAGGAGCATCTTATAAGATGGCCAGAGATCAAGTGTATGCCAATGAGGCCACTGATTATCTTCTTTTGATTTACCTTACAAAAGTAGGAGCAGTTGTGTAAGAAAAAACTGTTTCTATTTTTCATACCTGTTTGCTGTTTCCCATCTGTGTGAGGTAGCAGGTTAAGCATATACAGAGGATATACAGATAATACATAGGGAGAAGCTACAGGAAAATGGAGGTGGAAAACAGCTGGCATCCTGGAAAGGAAAAGTTTGGGAATATAATGGGGAAAGAACCAAGGAAGGTGTGAGGGGGATGAAACATGCTAGGGTGAGGTGTTTAGATAAAGCAACCTTTGAATTTTCTGCCAAGCCTCCAACTCCTACCTAGTCAGGAATTACCAGGAGAAGCAAGGTTTCAGAAATATTGATATGAAGAAAAACTTGCACATACATGGACTGACAGACACATGCACAAGTAGATTCACAGACACTAGGTCCTGCTTCAACAAAAGTTTATACGAGTGCTACCACCTTCAGTTTTGTTTTTACTTTAGAAATATCACTCGTATTAAATTCAACTTCTACCTTATTGAATGGAGATATCTCTGATCTGCCATTTGTCCAGATTAACCCATTATCATTAACAAAGGAAGATCTTCACCACATGATCAACATCCACAGACAAAATTCTTCACAATGAGAATTCCTGCAACAATTTCAAGGCTACATGGGCAGAGGTAGGAAGGGACATACATGTGCCTAGTGCTTCCAACAGGAGCACACTACCACCCTCTGAATCACCACTTTCCTATACAACTTATCAGACACGCTCATAAAACTTATACCTTCAATTTCAGTCTTCCTTTTTGTCTCTGCTGACTTTATGCAACGGCATAAATTCAGGCACTCTGCCAATCCTCAGGTACTTCATCATGATCCATAAATACACTGAAAATCCTTACTAACCATTCAACAACACAGTCACCTGCTTCTTAAGAAATTCAACTGCAATACCATCTGCCCTAGCTGTCTTACCACATTTCATCTTACACAAGGCTTTCAACACCTCTCCAAACCACTTGCCATGACTCTCATTTCACATACCTCTCAACCCAAACATCTCACACCTGCTACCCTATTAAAACACAAATTTACCAGTCCTTAAAAGTACTCACTGCATCTCTTTTTCACCTCATCTCTGGCTGGTACCATTTCTCCATCTGTCCTCTTCACTGAAGTTCCCATTTGTTTTCTCACACTGTTAACCTCCTTCCAGAATATTTTCTTATCCTCCTTGAAGTCTGCTGATAGCTGTTCACCCAACTTTCACTTGTCCTCATTCATAAGTTACCTAAATATCAGTAAAAATAAAGAAAAATGTGAAAAAAAATATTGACCCAGTGCATGAGGGTGATGGTCAGCTGAGAGTCAAGTGTATGTGAGTGAGGTGAAGTTAAGTCACTGAAAGGGGGCAGCACTTTACAGGACTCTGGCACAATTTTTTTGGTAAGGGTGCATTGGCGAACCACAAGAGATGTAAAAGCTGTTTTTTTGACAACTGTAGGCTTTCGTTATATCTTGTGGTGGAGAAAAATTGTGTACAATAAATTTCATCATAAACTGCAACCAAAGGGTCCATAAACAATGAAGCATACATATTTTGTGGGGATCTGTTTTTGTTTTTTCTGCATACATAGGGACAGATTATGAAGGTAATACCACTATTCAAGGTTTAATAATGCATTCTAATACAAAAAATATCCTTAATAGCAAAAGGGTTAGGGAAGTGGAGACCAATGAGATATTTCTAATTAGAAAAATCAAAATTAATACTTAATGAATGAAGGTTTGGGTTTAGTTGAGTTATGCAAGGCTACAATCTTCATGGACTCCTTTGAAGTGGGAAATTCTCAAGGTTGCTATACTCCTTTCCTTCTGCTGATACAGACATAACCTCAATGAAGATGACTTCCTATTTGGAATGTTACCAAGTGCAGGTGGTGTCTGGGAATGCTACCATGAAGTGTGATTGAAAAAAATAATACACAGTACCAAGATGGTACAAAGATGTGTAAATTGTATTTGGAAAATTTAGAAAAGAAGAAGGGAAGCAAATCTACCCCTGGTAATTGGAGATGTCAAATCTGCAAGAAGGGTATATCTGTATGTACCCAATGTAAATGAGAGTGATAATGATATTACAAAATAAAGTAAGGAAAAATCTAAGATAAATTAGATGGATTTTGAGACTCCTGTATAAGAAGGACTTCTATTTGAAGAAGATCCTATAATGCCTTCCACGTGTAAGCTATTAGGACATGATATCTTATTGCAGCTATTAGGTGATCTTTTATGATAATTATGTAAATCCCCTAAGCCAGTTCATGAAGACCTTGATGAATACTATCCCATTTGGTGAGACATAATAACAAGGGTATCTGCTTCCAAACATACAACCAAACAGTTAATAAACTATGTACGTACTGTTCAAAAACCACTTCCTACTTTACCCTGAACTGTGCATCATGTCAACTATTTCACTGCTGGAAAAAACAAAAAAATGTAAAATATCTAGCAGTTATAAAATGGTACAAACATAACACAGTTCAGCAAATCATTACCCAAGAAAGATTTTCCACCTTTACAGATCTAAAAGCAAACAACTTTTTTTAATGAAACAATATTCATATGTTTATCAAAACTGTTTATACACATATGATACAGCTCCCTCAACTGGAAGTGTGATACAACACTGCACATTCATCAGCCTTTATTATTGTACATAATTTTGGGCAACATAGCAGTGTACAAAATTTTCCTTCAACTAAAAGAATAAATCACATTTCCTTATCTTTAAATTTATCACTAATGATTTCCACATTTCTAATGTCAGTTGTTGAGATGAAAGCCAATTTTCTTTGATTAATATCACTTATAGAATATATATACAAAACTACAACATATATCAAATCATTGCACCTTTAGTGTAATATACATCTGAGTAGGGTAATAAAATACTCTGGACCTATACAATGATACACATGTGAAAGTGGATCCATGCAAAGTATGAAAACCACATGGTAAGAGAGACGTGGTATGGTAGTTCTGCTGGCACAAGGATGTTACTCCAAGGGCACAACACTGCAGAAGTAACATTCATCACCCCATGGGGATGTAGTAGCCAGTGCAACCCATTAGAGGTGCTGCAAGTTAGTCAAAAGCAAAGACAGAGAGCTACAGTATGGGGAAGTGGGCAGAGGGGGCAGGTTTGATTAACACACCACTATCATTATGATACGCTAGAAAAGGTGTGTCCTGAAGATGAGATGGTCAGGGCATCACAGAGCCAACCAATCTATTGGTTTGCATATCATTCATTGGTTAATTCCTTCAGAAAAATCCAGTTTGAATAGCAACTTCTGTAATGAAAGTGTTCATAGAAAAGCCATATATCTAAAGCTAAGTAAAAGAAGGCAGAAACTGGGAAGGTAGAAAATACCAGGCAGATTGAAGAATTCCTGTGAAGGGAGTGTCTGGGAGGGGAAGACGTTGGGGAGGGGGAGACAACCGTTATATACAACCGTCAGGCATGGAATCACTGGAGTCAAACCAACTCATTTGAGTTACATTATCAATACTAAGTAAGACTATGATAGCAGTAAAGTGTTAGGGGGCCATCATTCTAAAGAAGAATGCAGGAATCCATGCTAATGCTTGTTAGAACCATCATATAAAATCTGCACTACCATCTACCCATCCCATACAGTACACTTCTTTTAGTAAAACCAAATATCTCATTCTATATATATATATATATATATATATATATATATATATATATATATATATATATATATATATATATATATAATATATATATATATGTATATATATATTCCTACACACCTTTTATTTCTAGTTTTGATTACAAAATATCTAATCTATTTTACAAGCTTTGCCCATAAGGTAGTGAGAAATTGTGAATATCAGCATTATGCTGTACAGTAATACACCACTACCAATGTTTATAGGTCATAATGCCATATAATATACCACAGTTGAAATACCAAGCTCTATCAAATCCATTTGGTAAACACAAGGGCAATATTGACTGTTCTCTGTCTGCCTTCTTAATCACACTGCAAGATTCAGTGTTAGATCAATAATGCATTCTGGACCATACTGACTATGTTCAAATTCTGTATCTCTTATATACTGCTGTATGCACCAGCTTTCCATGTGATCATGATCTCAGTGTGTTTGTCATTATCATCAAGGCTGCAAATCAGTCATTAACTACCAAAACTAATCTAACCTCATCTGAGCAAGGCTGGGATTTCAACATATGCATAAATTTATTTATTCCAAGATGGAATAAACTTTTTGTATCATGTATAAAAATTGCTAATGGCCATCTTCATATACATAACAGAATATTATATGTATAAAAAAAAAGATCAAGAACCACACAAATGCCTGATCTAGTTAAGATCTTGCAAATAAGCACAACCTCCTCCACTTAACCAAAACAACCCAACAGGCTAGTTGTAAGGGATCCACTTTTAATAGTACAGCATGAATAAGGGGTAGTATCCACATTATCATAATATCCCTGAATGATGAAAGCTATTAAAATTAAATGTACAATAGGTCCTAATTATTAAATATATATATATATGTATATATAAAAAAAGTTATATAGTTCACTGTGTGTGAGCATTTCAGGCAAATATTTCCTTACAAAAATTAAATGTGACAATCGCCATTTTTTAGTGAGAATGAACATGACCAGCAATGGCTTATACACAGAAAGGAACTATGTTATGTGGTCTTAGCTCACAAAACTATAGTGCAACATCATGAGCAAATTGGCCAAAACAAAATATTCCAAAAGAACAAGTCACACTTAAGATGACTTTGATACCTGTGCTAATGTCAACAAATGAAAAGAATTTCACATGAGAGTAGATAAGAGTAAAAGAACTTCTGTTTACAAGAATTTAGTGAGCTACAATTTTATCATTAATATTTGAAGGTAAATGTCAGAGGACTAGAGGTTTTGTAATTTTAATAGTTTTTTATTTAGCAGTTTCTCACCTCTTTAATTTTCAAGAGAAAGAGCTGACATCAGCAAGTGACTCACTTATCTACTTTTGTATGAAGTCACTATTTTGAACTCATGAGTCCTCATGGAACTGATAATTGGTATTTGTTTACATTCAGACACTTAAAAACCAGGTAGTAAATCACTGAAGACAATATTCATATAGGTGATGGTACGTTTGGTCCTTTGTATCACATCTCTTTTAGACATGAGCATTTTCTTGGCCATAAACATAAGTTATTGAGGCTCAATCCTTCATGGCAGTATTACTAGTCTACTACCTGAGCACTGCAAATTCTATACAACCATTGTGAAGATAAAACCATACAACTGCTGGTCAACTTCAGAAGCCCTGATAAATATTTTACATAAGGAAGAAGTAGATAAAGACTATGGTTGTCAAATGAAGAAACTAAAGAATAACATGATGTCCTGATGTCTTTTGGCAACGCAATATATTGTACTTCCATATTATCTGCAATTACTGCAAGTATTTTGTTAAGCCTAACCAGCTCTGAAATAAAGGGTATTTGAGAAATATTACCTGAAGTGATTTAGCCAATACTGCATTACAATCAGCACAAAGATCTGGACTTCAGCATATCCTCTTGATCAGGGATCCATTCAGGAACACTTTGTACAGGGTGTCTCAAAAGTCTGGACTCACAGGCGGAATTCAATATTTACATTTAGTTCAACAAATGTTTAAACTGCAAGCTATGAACTTGCATACACATACCCATGAGGACAGAGTACTCGTGGATATGTGTATGGAAATTCAGGGCATGCAATAGGAACATTTGCTGAACTAAAGGTAAATAGTGAATTCTGCCTGTGAGTCTGGACTTTTGAGCCACCCTGTATAAAGATTAACTAGAGTGGTAGTCTTTTCAAAATTCACCACATTGAACAAGCACATTATATCTTATGTAGTTTTTCCTTGAAGATACTGGCATATGACTTGACAGTACTTTATCTGGAAATATTCATGCAAGTTTCTTTTCTAGAAAGACACTATGAAACCACAGTCATGGGAAACAATCACCTTGTTGACAGTCAAATATATCAAAATTAAGAGCTGAATCACTTGTTTCTTTGTCTTAATTAGCTAAGTAATAATGTACCCACTTTTAAGTTCCTTCTTTATCAAATAAACAAAGATCTTATATTCTGCAATCTAAAGCTTCCTCAAATGCATCAGAAATCCTCAGATTGAAATTACACTTCTTACTTCAATCACAAGTGAAGTATGCACTGAAAAATTACCAGTTCTGTCATCGTAACTGAGGTCAAGATGCACAGATTCCTTCCTCTACTTGCAACAACAGACAGTGTGAATAAGAGATAGGTCCTCCCCTCCCAATATTGTGGGTTAGCGTCCAAACACAAGCGACGCCTCCCAACTGGCACAATGAACAGTAATGGCACATAGGCATTTTTCTTTTAATTAAAAATGTGCATAGCCTCAATCATATGGATGCTCTGGGCATGATCGATTCACCTGGAAAGATAAAGAAAAAGTTTTACCACCATAAGGGCATGAGAAGAATATGCATATACAAACAAACATCAGTGTATTCAAAGGTGCCAATTCTGGCTACACAACATAACATGCAAAATCTCCTTAAAACACATCTTAATATTTCTTCATACCTAAACTAATTCTTTATATGAAGAATGAATGAGTTGAAACAAAGTTGACTCCAAATGCGTAAACTAAATTTAGGTTATTCATTAAATATCTAAATGTGATGCACTGAAGTATAAGTAACCTGAATTGATTATGACTAGATCCCATCTGGTTATATGGCTTTCCAGGTTAAATTATTTTACCAACCAACAAGCAGGAAAAAACATATGGCATAAAACCCCAGAACCCATTCTGGGGATAACCCTAGTACCATCCCCTCCAGGGGCTCCTGTAGTACTCTCAGTAGCAAGGAGAGGATGGACTTCTTGGAAGCAAGAAGTAGTTAAATAAGACTGTGCTCTTTCATCAACTAATGGTAATATACCCTCGCCAAAGGTGACTTCACTCAAAGTGTAACTTCAAGCTGCCAGAGTCCTATAACAACTAAATATTGTATGTCCTTGTTTACTTAATTCCTGCCCCCTTGATGCCCTTCTAGCAGCTATGGGGATCCCACATCACTCAGGAAGCTAGCCATGTCCATCATGCAGGACTATGTAATAAACAGATACTTTCATGAAATGTTAAAAGGACACTTGTTTTAAAAAATTAAAGTGAATGCCATAACTGTGATAAAGTAGAGGAAATATCCACTTTCATCATCACAATAATGACAGTGACTTTAACCAGAATCTTTTTAAAAAAATATTATCCTTGTAAAATCATGAGTATCAATAATATTCAGCATGTACACATCACATTTACTTGTGTATGACATAAAAGAAAAACATGGGTTAAATCGAAGGTGCTAGCTGATGCATTTATATAATATTTTGATCAAAGTAAATATTCCACTTAGATATTTTTTATGTTTATAAATGTGATAATACGTTTTCTATCAATGAAATATACACCTGGATGATATTCTTGCATCATGGCACCCCTATAAAGAAACCAAAGGTAATGTTGATATTTAACAAGTACTTAAAAAAAATCAAATGGCCTATTGGCAAGGTTACTGCCTCCCTGCAACAAAGAATAAGGTAGGGAAATCAAAAAATACTATGGCTCAGGCACATTCACAAAATGCTACAAACAGGCACTGACATCCTAAAATCTACTTTTTGTAAGATTTCCAGTTTCTGCACAATGGTAAGCACAAGGTGCTTCCTCTTTACAGCACTACATCCAACAACTGCACTGGTACACATTTTTGATGTCATGAGGAGCAAACCTATGAAGATGTCATACAAACAAGTGAGAAAAGAATGGAGCTTTATCATCACTGGTATTCTTTTTTTGGTGCCATGATATGGGGAGAATTTATGAAAATAGTGTGAAAGCAACTGACAAAAGAATGGAGCTTTAGTATTGCATGTGCAGGCAGCAAAAACAATGGCATATGCTTTGGGAGGCATTGTAAAAAAAGCTGCTAACTCAATCAACTAATGATCTATATTTAAGGCAATCTTGAGTATACCAACTAATGGAATTTTGGGGTTTCTGGTTTCAAGAAGCTCAGATTTTCCAGCCTCAATCTGTATGTGGGAAAACATCCATGAGAGTAATATGTGATTAAAATAGAATGTTTTAGGTTCAGCAATGGAAAGAGACAAGTGAATAAGTAAGTGAATTTAATTGGAGAAAACCTTGAATAAGTGGGAAGTTTTAGGTGCTTGGGACTGGACAAACTGTAATACATAAGGATGGATGAATACTTACAATAGAGGAAAGCATTTTTGCAAAATCATAAGCATATATCTAACAAAGAATGTGAGGTGGTAATCCTCGGTGTGGGCACTTGTTATATGAAACTGAAGGCCAAAAGAATGAATATACAGAGGAAGACCACACTGGAGAATCTTTTGCCATGGCCATCCCCTTGAGGAGTTCCAAAAGGAAACAAGCATCAGAGATACAGACAGAGAGATAATAATAAATCCAGTGCTTTTATAATGGGAAATGGTAAGATGAATGAGCAGTCTGCATCAAATGCTGAAGTGCATATGGGCTTTATAATGTTAACATAGAAATTTCAAAATTTTTGGGATGGAGCTTTTTTGAGGGATGAGTAAAATACTAAGTGACAGCCAAGTAAACTTGATTCAAGGTGGAGAAGAAAGGAAGCTACTACAATGTAGTTATAGTGTGGAACTGCTGTTGCATTCAGTGATTCAGAGGGGAAAAGTGTAAAACTGCAGGTCATTTTGATTTCTGTAGCAGAAGGATGTTAATGTAAACATAAGTATGTGTAAAGTTCAAACAGAAAAAATAAAAAATATAAATAAAAAATGTTTCATTTTTTTTTACAAAACTGAAGTATTTGAGAGTGATGATCAATTAGGATGGCAGTGGAAAAGCCGAGGTTTAGAATACAGCAATATATGGGAAACGAGGTTTACCAAGAGCTCTGGTGTATTAGAAAAAGTTCATTGCGCTGTGTACATAAATCCTCTACGATGGAGTACTTAATCCCAGTTGTCAGACATACACATGTGAAACCACAGTGTAAAACCAAACATAAATGAGAGCAGAAGAATCAAATAATCTATGAGGTAGAGTAAGAATTAAAATGGAATGAAGAATAAAGATGTGAAAAAGATATGCAATGTGAAGGAATTGTAAAAAATGGGTATGGATGAAAGTCTTATCAAAAGCACTGAGCATATGTAGCTTATACAGTAGATGAGAGGCTTGGGAAGACCAATACTGGCTAGGCTAAAGATAAGAGAAGAGGTAGCCTGAAAAGGAAATGGACAGTTGCAGTGAGTAAACTGCTGAATATTAAGGATACTTTCAATGAGTATGCAGAACAAATGATGTGATAGAGTTCTGTAAAATTATCTTTAGTAAATGAGAGGAGGTGTAAATGAGGATCTTGGCCTCATCTGACATCTTAATTTTGCATGCTGAGTATATAAAAAAGTAGTTTAGTAATGTGGAAGCTATTCTCACTTTAGGGAACTGGGCTTAAAAGATTATGAGAAAGCAGAGAGGCTGTAAGCACTTGATCCAACCTAAGCAAAAGAGTGAAATTAGAAATGACACATAATGAGGAAGTTAATATGTGGTGCCAGTGCACATCAAAACACAATGTGGGCTGCACGTGAGAGTGTGGTCAAAGAAAGAACCCATCTAGCAAGTGTTTTTATGAGTGACCAAGGTGAATCAATATCTTATCTACTAATACATTTGCAATAATTTGACAAGTATTGCACTGACACTCACCTGGAACCACTCATCAATACATGTTTTATGGTAGATGCACAGACAAGGTAGTCGAGCAATGGTATCTCCCTGGCAGAGATCCTCCAGGCAAATGACACACTCCCCTTTGTCCTCAGTTAACACATCCTCTGCAAATAAGAAGATACAGTCACCAATATCTTTTTTATATAATGCACCAGCTTTTATCAATTCCTGAACAGAGTTTGAAACTTTATCACATGTTCTTGCTATACACAATCAAATGTCAGAAATACCCAATGCAAAATTGCTACAAACAACCAAATGTCAGAAATACCCATTATTAACAATAATACAAAATTTGAAAAAGATGGAATATCTATGGGAGGTGGAGTGAACCATGGGAAAGGTGAGACAGGTAAAGGTCCTAGGTGTGTTGAGGAAAGTGAGGGCAAAGATGGGTGTTTGATGGTATAACAGTCCTGACAGTGTGTATAAATGTGTCAGGAACCCTAAATGCAAAAGTATGGGAGAGAGTGGATGTACTGAAAGTGAAATGCCTGAATAAAATGTGTGTTGTGCAGAGGGTTGGCTTTGTAAGGATTGACACTTGGAGAGAGAGAGTGAAAGTGCATGGAGTATGTCTCAGAAAGATGAGCAGGAAATACGTGAGGATGAGTGAAGTGAAACTGATTAAGAGAGCATAGGGATCAGAAGTGGAGGGATAAAGGAGGAAGGGGTGACCAAAGATGAGATGGAAGGATGGAGTGAAAGACACATTGAGTAACTGCAACTAGAACATGTGGGGGGTTATGAAGCATCAAAGGGATGGAGCAAACAGGAATTATGTGGTACACTAAGTGCAACGTGCAGGCATGTGCAAGTGATGCGTATGGCATGTGAAAGGTGAGAAGTTGGCAGATTAGAATGGGTTGAGAGTGATGGGATGAAGAAGTTGCTAATGAAAGAGAAAAGAGAGGCATTTGGGTGGCACTTACAGAGAAGGAGAGTTAATGATTGAATGATTAGGGGATGCAAAAGAGAAAGTGGCAGGAGGCAAAGAGGAAGGTGCAGGAGTTGAAAAAGAATGCAAATAAGATTTGGGGTGAGTAAGTATCAGCAAACCCTAAGGAGAATAAGATGTTTGGAAGGAAGTCATTTATGTGCAAACGACAAGAAAACAAATGGGAACATCAGTGATGGGGGCAAAAGGGGAAGTGATAGTAGGTAGTGATAAAGTCAGGTGGAGATGGAGTATTTTGAAGGACTGTTAAATGTGTTTGATATCAGAGTGGCAGATGAAGGGTGTTTGGGTAAAGGTGGTATGTGAAGTGAGAAAGTCATGGAGAGTGGTGAATACAAAAGTTTTGGAGAAAGGGGCGAGTATGTAATATGTAGGGATGAGAGGGATAAGGAAGTGAATCACTTGATGTACACTCATGATACAGCACTGGTGGTGGATTCAAGTGTAAAACTGCAGAAGTTAGTGACTGAGTTTGGAAAAGAGTGTAAAAGGAGAAACTTGAGACTGAATGTTAATAAAAGCAAGGTTATTAGATTTAGCAGGGTTAAGGGATGGGTTAGTTGGGGTGCAAGTTTGAATGGAGAAAAACAGAAAGAAGTGGAAGGATTTTACATACCTGGGAGTGGACATGGCAGCAAATTCAACCATGGAAGTGAAAGTGAATCAGAGGGTGGGAGAGGGGGTAAAGGTTCCAGGAAAGTTGAAGAGTATGTGGAAAGAGAGAACGTTATCTGGAGGGCAAAAATGGGTATGTCAGATGGAACAGTAGTTCCAACGATATTATATGGACATGAGGCATGGGCTATAGATAAGGTAGAGCAGAGGAGGGTGGTGTTGGAAATTAGATGCTTAAGGACGATATGTGGTGTGAGGTGGTTCGAGTAAGTAATGAAAGGGTAAGAGAGATGTGTGGTAGTAAACAGAGTGAGGATGAGAGAGCAGAGGGTGTACTGAAATGGTCTGAACATATGGAGAGAATGAGTGAGAAAAGGTTGACAAAGAGGATTTTTGTGTCAGAGTGGAGGGAATAAGGAGTAGACCATACTGGAGATGGAGGGATGGAGTGAAAAATATTTTGCATAATTGGGGTCTGAACATGCAAAAGGATGAAAGTTGTGCATGGGATAAAATGAATTGGAGTGATGAGGTATACTGAGGTCAATGATGTGCTATCAATGGACTGAAACAGGGAACATGAAGTGTCCAGGTTAAATCATGGAAAGGTCTGTGTGGCCTGGTTGTGGATAGGGAGCTAGAGAATGAATGTGAGTGGATGTAACCTTTCTCCATTTGTTCCTGGAATTACCTCGCTAATGCAGAAACTGTGATCAAATATGAAAAAAATAAATAATAATAATAATAATTTTTTTTTTCTTTGTCGCTGTCTCCCGCGTTTGCGAGGTAGCGCAAGGAAACAGATGAAAAAATGGCCCAACCCACCCCCATACACATGTATATACATACGTCCACACACGCAAATATACATACCTACACAGGTTTCCATGGTTTACCCCAGACGCTTCACATGCCCTGATTCATTCCACTGACAGCACGTCAACCCCGGTATACCACATCGATCCAATTCACTCTATTCCTTGTCCTCCTTTCACTCTCCTGCATGTTCAGGCCCCGATCACACAAAATCTTTTTCACTCCATCTTTCCACCTCCAATTTGGTCTCCCACTTCTCCTTGTTCCCTCCACCTCCGACACATATATCCTCTTGGTCAATCTTTCCTCACTCATTCTCTCCATGTGCCCAAACCATTTCAAAACACCCTCTTCTGCTCTCTCAACCATGCTCTTTTTATTTCCACACCTCTCTTACCCTTACGTTACTTACTCGATCAAACCACCTCACATCACACATTGTCCTCAAACATCTCATTTCCAGCACATCCATCCTCCTGCGCACAACTCTATCCATAGCCCATGCCTCGCAACCATACAACATTGTTGGAACCACTATTCCTTCAAACATACCCATTTTTGCTTTCCGAGATAATGTTCTCGACTTCCACACATTCTTCAAGGCTCCCAGAATTTTCGCCCCCTCCCCCACCCTATGATCCACTTCCGCTTCCATGGTTCCATCCGCTGCCAGATCCACTCCCAGATATCTAAAACACTTCACTTCCTCCAGTTTTTCTCCATTCAAACTCACCTCCCAATTGACTTGACCCTCAACCCTACTGTACCTAATAACCTTGCTCTTATTCACATTTACTCTTAACTTTCTTCTTTCACACACTTTACCAAACTCAGTCACCAGCTTCTGCAGTTTCTCACATGAATCAGCCACCAGCCATCAGCCATCATCTAACCTTGTCTTTAGTGAAATTTCTGGAAATCTTTCCCTTCAACTATTCCCTTGAAGTCTGACTTGTGTTCTGTTGTGCCCACACAAAACAGATCTCTTAAAGTGACTTTGTCAGAATGAATTGATGTTCTGAGTTCATATGTCTGAGTGTTGAGAAAATGGACTCACAGAAAGGTCAATAAAAAGACTGAGATGAATTTCAAAGGAGCTCATTTAATACCAAGGTATTTATTGTTTGGCACTCATTTCCCGAAAAAAAGGGTTCCCTTTACTTAATGGACAGATTTCATTGTTAATTTCCAAAAATTCTATTATTCACGTTCATCTCATCATTGATTAAAAGGGGCTTCAGACAGTCTGATTTAGCAATAATCGATCATAGAGTTGATAGGAAACCTTTCCGGAAACAAATCTTAAAGAAAACTTGCTATGAAATTGTTCAACAGATCTTTGATCACAGTTGAATATCAATCTGTCCTCTTCAACATGATTTTTATTTGAAGTTATTCTTGAGAAAAAAATATTTATATTTTTTGTACCCCTTTTCATAAAAAAAAAAATTCAAAATTTTTCTGCATGGAGGCAAAGCTAAAAAATATCATTTTTATAATGAAGGGGTAAAGGGGACATCACAGAAAAAGTTAAAGTTAACAGGAATGCTCCTAATAACTGTGATCTGCAACCTCTTTGACTATGTCTGCAATGACAAAAGTGAGGCAACTCGACAATTAGAAATGTCAATAACTGAATATCAGAAATGGAGAAAGACACAAAACCAACATGCACTGTACAGATACATACATTACACATATGAATATGACAAAGATACATACACTATGACTATATTATATATCCTATGTTTTTTCTGACTTATCACCAGTGATCATAATAAGGATAAAGTCAACAGGAGGAAACAGTGAAAGCAAATTCCTAAGGATCAATGATGATAAAAAACTATCAGTCTGAATGTAATATTATATGGTCATCTAACCTTTGGCTGTTTCCCCGTGGTACTCACCATTGTAGCTGATGCGTGGTTTGGTGAGGCAGATAACTAAATGGCACTCCAGGTCATCAGGCAGCACAAGTTTGGAGCAGATGGGGCACTTAAAACCTGCAATGCAAAATAAAAACATCAACTCACAGCTAATTTAACCATATTGCTCTTGAAAACAAAGTAAAATCTAAAGACTACAACATGCATATACAGAATATGACAACAGTGACCTATGTACTCTAAGAAGGTGATGTGAGGAAAATTTTGACAAGCTTTTTGTGTAAAGCAGAGAAGGGAAAAAAAATCACAGTATGAAATTCACTAGCAGAAACAGCATACAATCAAGGCTGAACTAAACAATTTTAAAAAGATATCAGTGCAACTTTTACTTTATTTTATAAAAACATTCAATTTTACAAGATCAAACAGATTTAGAGACAAAGTAAACCTTGATTTCAATCGAAAGCAACACTGTGTACTAAAAATCATACCCAATAAATAATGATGTGGAGACAACTAAACATGTACATCTCCTTCAGGTGAGTAATCGTTTTATATTTTAATCTCTATATTAGACTTATACTCACACATCATTTGTAAATTATCATAAAAATCAATTAACAAGACCTTGCAAGTACAGACTACAATGCCAAATTTATACACAGCATACCTTTACCTTCTTGCCCAGATCCCCTTCTCTGTCTGTCTCTCTCATATTCATATATATATATATATATATATATATATATATATATATATATATATATATATATATATATATATATATATATATTTTTACCCCAGGAAACACATTCTGTGAAAGACCCCTAGCGTTACCAAGAACCTCTGTCTAAAGGCTTCTGCAGCCCAATGCTGTGCTACTTCCAATACCAAGGAAATATGGACTCCTTTTAAGTGGGTAGTTCTTTGTTGAAAACCTCACCAGAGGTGATTTCACCCCCTAATAACATCAAGGCTGGGCCTTAATTCAAGTACAACAGGGTTAATGAAAGTATTCACAAATTTTCGAGGAAGTGAAAAACCTGTCTTTTAAAATGTGCCAGGTCATAGTTACTGGGAAAGACAGGAGATGGTAGAATGGCAGAGAGTTCCAAAGCTTCAAGGTGTAGGAAATACAACAGTTACCACAACAGCCCACCCCGAGTTACCAACATCCACACAGAAATCATGTGATGGAGCAGCTTCCCAAATACTGGATGGTCTAGCTAATGGTAGGGGCACATAAGCAGTCAGTTCTTGGGGGGCAAAAACCAATGTAATACCTATAGAAGAGGGAAAGTGAACCGATATTGCAGCACAAGGCAAGTGGGTCAAGTTCTGAAGTGACCCTTCGAAACTTCCTGAGTCGGACTACTTTCGACTCAACTCTATCAAGTAAGGATACAGAGCTAGAATCCCAGATGTAAAAGCAATAGTATAAACGGAGTAACTGCTCATAACAAAAGAAATTTTGACATCTAAAAAGGACTCCTCGTTTCTTTGAGGCAGACTTAACCATTTCCATAATGTGGGGTTTCCCAAATAGAGTGGATGTTACAGGAATACCAAGTATGTTCAATGAATTAAGAGGTGGGACTGTTGAAGGAGCAAGGAGAGTTGTGAGGAATTTTCAATAGAGAGATGGGCAGAAACTGGGTCATGGAGGCATAAACTTAACCAGATTTTGTCTACCCCGCTGAGATATCCTGTCCAAGTGTGAGTTTACTGAGGAAGTTGTGTCCACATGAGATGCACATCAAGTGAGAGAAGGACCAGAAATGAAGGAAAAGAAGGAGTGCAGTGAGAATCAGCATATGAGTGTATCTAATTATTTCTAGAAGAAATCTTTGATAAAAATGAGAAGTGTAGGAGACAGGACAGAACCTTGAGTGACACTGCTTTTGATGGAGAAATGGGGAGAGGCTGATCCACTAACAATCATGGAGATAGACTGGCTAGAGAAGAAGCTTGACATGAGGGAGCAAAGTGAGGGAAGGAAGCCAAAAGAAGGGAGCTTAAAAATTAGACCCAGATGCTACATCTTGTCAGAAGCTTTGGATATATCAAGGGCAACTATATAGGATTTCCTAAAATTTCTTAGGGATGATGAACAGATATTAGTATGATAGAAAAGAATATCACTAATGGATCTCACCTTACAGAAGCCATGCTGGTGAACAGACAGAAGACTGTGGGATTCAAGAATCTGAGGATTTGGGAGTTGAGGAGGGACTCAAAGACTTTGAAAAGAACAGGTGTCAGAGCAGATGCCATCAGGACCATAAGCCTTGCCTGTGTTGCAAGAGAGATGTGCTTTTTGGACAGTTTGAAAAGAGAATATGGGGAGGGGCATATGGTTTGTTAGAGGATCATCAGGGGGTGAAGGAATGTTAAGAGTCACTCAAAAGTTAAAGGAGAAATGAGAACCAAAGAGAGATCTTTTTTTGTTTACAGAAGAGACAGCTACAGTACCATCACAATGGAAAAGTGAAGGCAAGGTAGAGCGACAGAAGTTGTTAGAGGTGCCATTAGCTACAGACCAGAAAAACCTATTAGTGGATGAAGAGGAGAGGTTATTCCACTTAATTTAAATAAAGGAAGACTATGCCTCATGGATAACATACATGCAATGATTACAGGCAGTGATAAATGCTGAATGAAAATCTGAGGAAGGAGAGCTTTTTTAAGCGTGACCCCTTGCCTGATTGGCCTTAGAACAGGAACGGATCAGCCACGAGTTGAAAGAAGAGGAGATAAATGCTTTCAGTCCTACAACAACAAACTCTGGTATGTATTTGATGCAAAGAGAAGCATCACCACATAAGAGACAGTAATTTACCCAAGGAAAGTCAGAAAAGAATTTTCTGAAGTTATTCCAGTCAGCTTTGTTGAGGTGCCAATATTTACATTTAGGAGGGGCTGCTGGAGGGAAAGGTGTTGTTAAAATAGATACATTTATGATAGTGAGGTCCAATGAACCAACTGGGGACAAGACTGTGTATCCATGGCAAGAAGAATCAGAGTGATCACAGCAGTCAGGAATATGGGTGGGGTGCATGAAAATTTGCTCTAAATTATTGAGAATGAAGAACATGAAGGCTTTAATATCACCATCATCCATATGAGAGGAATTCAGCTATTCCCTATAGTGAATGTTGAAATCCCATGGGTTGAGGATCTTGGTTTGCAGGAGAAAGAATGTCACTTATTCCCACCACTCTCTAATGACCAATATTGTTTTCCCTTCTGAAAACCTTTACAAATCTTCTCCCTTGCTTCCACAAGGTAGTGATCAGACATCCTACCAGCTGTTCCAATATCTTTCCTCTGCATATATGCATACTTGTGTATGTCCCTCTTTTTACACCAGATATTCCCAATCATCTGTCCCTTTTCAGCAAAAAAACTTCACAAGCTGTTCATCATTTCCATCACTTACTAAATACCCAATGCCTCCTAATTATATCCTCAACTGCCACATTACTCACTATCACATCTAAATCACCCATCACTATTACCTGGTCTCTTGCATCAAAAGAGCTGACAATGCCATTCATGATCTTTCTTCTTAAGACCAGGTGCATAAGCACTAATAATCACCTGTCTCTTGCCATCCATTTTCATCCTTACCCACATCAGTCTTTACCTTCCTTTACACTCTTTCACACACTCCCACAACTGCCTTTAAACTCCACCTGCATGAGATTACATTACAAGTAAAAAGTAACCTTTGGCAAGCCTGTGTCATTGAAAGTAGTCATCAAATAATCATCATTCCAAAGGAGTTTACACTTCCCTTCAGCCTTGAGCTACAGGAGCCCCTGGAAAGAAGTCCTGGTGAAATAATAAAGCACTATTATCATTATTATACCTGATTACTGTTTCCCGCATCAACAAGGTAGTGCCAGGAAACTGATGAAGAATGACCCATCCACTCATACAAATATACATACATACACATACATACATATACACATATACAAGCATATACATACACATACAAAGAGATACATATGTAAACGTGTACATATTCATACTTGCTTGCCTTCATCCATTCTGGTGCCACCCAACCCCACAGGAAACAGCATCACCACCCCCTGCATCAGCAAAGTAGCACCAAGAAAACAGACAAAAAAGGCCATATTTGTTCACACTCAGTCTCTAGCTGTCGTGTGTAATGCACCAAAGCCACAGCTCCCTATCTAATTAAGTATAATAAATATATATTATTATTATCATTATCATGCTTAGTTGCTGTCTCCTGCATTAGCGAGGTAGCACAAGGAAACAGACGAAAGAATGGCCCAACCCACTTATGTACATATGTATACACATAAACGCCCACACACGCACATATACATACCATACCATATACATTGTTGGAGCCACTAATCCTTCAAACATATCCAATCTTGCTCTCCGAGATAACATTCTCGCCTTCTACACATTCTTCAATGCTAAAAGAGCTGAAGAGGGTGCACTAAAATGGTTTAGACAAATGGAGAAAATGAGAGAGGAAAGGTTGACAAAGAGGATATATTTGTCAAGAGGTAAGGGGGACTAAGTGAAGGAAAGAACAAGCTGGAGATGGATGGATGGAGTGAAAAAGATTCTGAGCGCTCAGGGCCTGAACATGCAGGAGGAAAAAAAGGCATGCACAGGTTAGTGACCTGGAGTGATGTGGTATACTTGGGGTGACATGATGTTGATGTACTGAACCAAGGTATATGATGCAGCTGGGGGAAACCCTGGAAAGGTATGTGGGGCTTAGCTGTGGATAGGGGGCTGTGGTTTCATTGCATTATACATGATAATTAAAGAATGGATGTGAGCAAATGAGTCCTTTCTTTGTTTGTTCCTAAACTTATACACACACATACATATACAGCTGGCCACAAAACATAAGTCACTCACAAAGGATTCACCTCTAAAATCCTTAAGGTCTATAACAGAGTTTCCTTAGGAGCAATTAGAGAATGGATGTGTGTAAATGAGGCCTTTCTTTGTTTGTTCCTATACTTATACACACATACATATACAGCTGGCCACCAAGCCTCTGTCACTTACAAAGGATTCACCTCTAAAACCCTTAAGGTCTACAACAAAGTTTCCTTAGGAGAAGCTATATCTCCAACCCTCTTTAGTTTTTCCTACATAACCTCCCACCATCATCATGCTTCCCACAATGTGACCTCCCACCATCATCATGCTTCCCACAATGTGAAGATCCTCTCATCTTTAGACATACAACCACATCACAGCACACTGGCACTATGCAAACAATAAACATGCAGTTTTATATCACACAATTGGAATGCTAGTTCACACACAACAGAATTTCTGCATTTGTACTAAAGTCTTCAGTTACCCTTTTAATCCCAAACAGACATGAATCCAACCTACAACCTCACTTCATCCTGAATGGCAAATCACTGTCACTCAATGAAACTCCAATTAGAGATAAAACACTGAAAATATAAGCACCAAAATGACCTGACAAGCATAGAAATTAAACACTGAAAATATAAGCACCAAAATGACCTGACAAGCATAACACAATTGTCCTCCCAAACTAATCTTAAATATCACCCAACCAAACAAACACATCAGAAATTACACTCTCCACACATCTATGAGTTACTCTTTGCTGTCAGTGCTCTGGACACCACCTACTACTCCAACATTGCAAAATATGTTTCAACATATCCCAAGACCTCCCCCCAACCCCCATGCCTGTGAAGTAAACAACAACAATGAAGACACTTGCTGCTCAGTTGTCCAGAGACACACAAAACACCATGAAACTTTATGGTCTGTGATCCTGCCCCATGAACATGGCTGGCTTCCTCAGTGATAGAGAAGCCCCATAAATGACAGAAGGGACCCTTGAGGCATGATGTTCATCAGGAAAAGGCAAAACGCTCAACATCAACAGAAATCCAGACCCAGCTCAGACAAAAATACTCAACATTAACAGAAATCCAGGAACAAATCCAGACTATGAATAATACTATCACTAACCTCATACCTTTTAAACAAACTGGAAACTGGCACTCTTTACTGAACACAATGAACCACAAGACTCACAGCAACCAACTCAGGTACATGTTAATAAAAGATGCACACTTACCAACCAATCCAGCCACCACTCATGAAGCATTCCTAATCCATTACAATGAAATCCCTTCTCCCCACGAACAAACTTATGAGAGACTATTAAAAAATCAGCTACAAATCAACTTCACATCTAAATGGAAGCCATGAAGAACTTACAAAAAATACATCCACAAAACACTATCCACACACCCTTCACTCCCACTGATACAAGCAATGCATTTAATATCATAAATAACTATCTTGCTACAGACCCTGAAAATATATCATACTTTCATATAAAACATTTTGGCCCATTCAAAATCCAAGTACTTACACATATCTTCAACCATTCCAGGATACACAACAAAGTCCCTAACGTCAGCAAACTTGCCAAATATAATACCAATCCTAAAATCCTCTACACCACTCAACTTCCTCTCTTCCTACCTTCCTGTATCACTTCTATTCTTAGTATCCACATTGTGAAACTCTGATCCATGACACAAAAACCAAACATCCCAATCACACTCATAAAACATGGTTTCAAACCTAAACACTCAACCACCACCATACACACTAACTTCACTCACATCTTAGACTGCTTCAAACTACCACAGTCTAAATTCTACAGTGCTAGTGGCAACAGACATCAACAAAGCATTTCACATTCACACCACCCTCCTAACATCAACCAAAAATGGTTGGCCAATGTCATAGGTTTGTGCCATGGCAGAGACCATGGCAATGGATTTACCTCTTAAACAACTGAACTACATACAGATCTCCCCACCTGCAACAACTATAATGCTGACATAACGCATACTCACTGAAATATCTTGTTAAAACCTAAACAAATGCCCTCCCAACTCAGTCTTAAACTCCTACCCACTAGGCATACAACCAACAGAATCAGCATTTCCTAAACAAACACAAGTCGACACTACAGGCGTCACTCATTCCTACAACACTGGAACTACGACAATGAACACACAGGGCACTTACTAATCAACTGCCCCATACTCTCTGCACATGCATGCACACTCAACATCACTACACTACATGACTTCAGAGTCCCAACCTGTGGACAAGGCAGCACATCACCCAAATGGGACCATGGGTGAAAGAGTGTGATAATGTGCATATTTGTGTGAGCTGAGTGTAGGACAATCTAGGGAATTCATGTTGTGTTTTTAATGCACACACACACACGGTTTAGGCTGAGGAGAGGGAGGGGGGGTGTATACATGCAAGGGAGTAAAGACATGGTACATAAATAGAAGGTTAAGGGAAGGGTAACAAGAATGTAAAACTCTCTCCTTGTAACACACAAATATCAATCACACAGACACATTCATATAACAAATCTCTCAGACTTCTAAGTGAGTGACATCTGTCTCAGGCAAAACAGAAGGCTGGGTAGACTGTTTATATCTTGACTGCTGGAGAGCATTTGACACAGCAGTGTATGGAAGGCTGATTAAGATGCCAGAATACCAGGCAGGGATAAGGGGCAGACCTCTCCATAGGATATATCATCTTAGCAGAAAGGATTTGTGGCCACCAGTGGAGTGCCTTAAGATTCTGCCTTGGGACTGTTACTCTACTTGATTTATGTGAATGACTTGCCTGAAGGTATAGACTATCACCTGAATATATTTGCTGATGATGCAAAAATCATGAGGGAAGTGAAAAATGAGGAAGACTGCATTATCTTACAAGGAGACCAAAACAGACTCCAAAGGTGGTATGATATAAAGTTGAGGAATTTCAACCAAAGCAAATGTATAGCACTGAGTATGGGATAATGTTAAAGAAAGCCTCAATGCGATTATCATCTAAGAGGAAACAAGCTTAAGGACTGTGTGTGTGAGGACTTGGTAGTCAGCATCATCCCCAAACTGTTGCCTGAGTCCCACTTTAAGAAATCAGTAAAGGAGACAAACTGTCTTCAGAAAAATATCAGAATAGCTTTCACATATATGGATAAAGAAATATTTAGCAAGCTGCTCATATCACAAATAGGGTCAAAACTAAAATATGCTTCTTAGCTTTGGTCACCTTACTTAAAGAGGAACAACCTGCTCATATCACAAATAAGGTCAAAACTAAAATATGCTTCATAACTTTGATCACCTTACTTAAAGAGGCACAACAAGTTAACAAAGAAGGTCCATAAGAAGGCAACAAAGATGGTACCAGAATTAAGAGAGCTGTTATGGGCAATGGCTAAAGGCTATCCTTGGAAGAGACACAAGTGAGGAGTGACCTAACCATACAACCTCTAAGTTTTTAAAGTAGACTGATGATGTGGAAAGCCAGGTTTTTTGAGATGGAGAGGTACAGCAACCAGAGGAAATAACATGAAATAAGCAAGAAACTTGTTAAAAAGATGTAAGAAATGGAATTTCACTGTATGTGATGATGAATATCTGCAGATGTGCTAGATAATACTATTCAAGATGTTGCTAGAGAAAGGTTGAGTGCCATGGGAATGGAAAAGGGCAAACATCATACCTATCTGTAAGAAAGACACCAGGGAGAGGTACTAACTACACACTGATCTCACTGATGCATGTGGTCTGTATGGTACTAGAAAAGATAATTCTATAGCAAATGAATGCCTTTTGTACAGAGATATGTTTGAACAAAAAATCTGGAGGAAGTGAGTGTTTTAGATACCTAGGAGTGAACATGGAAGCAGAAGTGAGTCATAGGGTAGGTCAAGAGGCAATTTTTCTTGGAGCATTGATGAATGTGTGGAAAAAGTTATCTGTAAGCATGAAAATGGGTACATTTAAAGGTATAGCAGTATGAATTCAAGAATGTGCAGAGGAGGGAAGATGTGCTGGGAATAAAATGTCTACAGACAAAATGTAGTCCTCACTCCTGCCCCTTTTGCCTTTTATGACACAGGGAATGCAGGGGTAGAATTCTTTCTCCTCTACCCTAAGGATAACTATATATATATATATATATATATATATATATATATATATATATATATATATATATATATTTTTTTTTTTTTTTTTTTTTTTTTTTATACTTTGTCGCTGTCTCCCGCGTTTGCGAGGTAGCGCAAGGAAACAGACGAAAGAAATGGCCCAACCCCCCCCCCCCCATACACATGTACATACACACGTCCACACACGCAAATATACATACCTACACAGCTTTCCATGGTTTACCCCAGACGCTTCACATGCCTTGCTTCAATCCACTGACAGCACGTCAACCCCTGTATACCACATGACTCCAATTCACTCTATTTCTTGCCCTCCTTTCACCCTCCTGCATGTTCAGGCCCCGATCACACAAAATCTTTTTCACTCCATCTTTCCACCTCCAATTTGGTCTCCCTCTTCTCCTCGTTCCCTCCACCTCCGACACATATATCCTCTTGGTCAATCTCTCCTCACTCATTCTCTCCATGTGCCCAAACCATTTCAAAACACCCTCTTCTGCTCTCTCAACCACGCTCTTTTTATTTCCACACATCTCTCTTACCCTTACGTTACTTACTCGATCAAACCACCTCACACCACACATTGTCCTCAAACATCTCATTTCCAGCACATCCATCCTCCTGCGCACATCTCTATCCATAGCCCACGCCTCGCAACCATACAACATTGTTGGAACCACTATTCCCTCAAACATACCCATTTTTGCTTTCCGAGATAATGTTCTCGACTTCCACACATTTTTCAAGGCTCCCAAAATTTTCGCCCCCTCCCCCACCCTATGATCCACTTCCGCTTCCATGGTTCCATCCGCTGACAGATCCACTCCCAGATATCTAAAACACTTCACTTCCTCCAGTTTTTCTCCATTCAAACTCACCTCCCAATTGACTTGACTCTCACCCCTACTGTACCTAATAACCTTGCTCTTATTCACATTTACTCTCAACTTTCTTCTTCCACACACTTTACCAAACTCAGTCACCAGCTTCTGCAGTTTCTCACATGAATCAGCCACCAGCGCTGTATCATCAGCGAACAACAACTGACTCACTTCCCAAGCTCTCTCATCCCCAACAGACTTCATACTTGCCCCTCTTTCCAGGACTCTTGCATTTACCTCCCTTACAACCCCATCCATAAACAAATTAAACAACCATGGAGACATCACACACCCCTGCCGCAAACCTACATTCACTGAGAACCAATATATATATATATATATATATATATATATATATATATATATATATATATATATATATATATATACTTCTTCTTTCATTAATGTTGGCCATTTCCTATGTCAGCAAGTCTGCCCCCGAAAGAGAAAGAAGAAACTGGCCTCATTCGCTCACATCTACACTCTAACTGTCATGTATATTGCACTGAAAGCAGAGTGCCCAATCCGAACAAGATTGACACACCTTTCTGCGATTTTCCCCAATGCTTCATATTCCCTGTTGTCCCTGTGTGTCACATTGCTCCAATTCACTCTATCCCTTGCATGCCTTGTATCCTCCTGCATGTTCATGTCCCAGACCTTTAACGCATCTTTAACTCCATCCTTCCACCTCCTCCACGGTTTTCCCCCTTTACCTTGTTCCTTCCACTTTTGACATATATGCCCTTTTAGTCATCCTCTTCGTATTTAAATAACTGCAGCAAACCATCTTTGGCTTACTCATACATACTCCTCTTACTACAACACTATTTTGCACTATCACATCTCATCTGATTCACCTTCCTCACACTACCTGTAGTCCTCAATTTGATAAAACCTCCTCATATCATATACTGCCCTCACATATTATTTCCAACACCACCACTCTCCTCTCTATATTTTTGCCTTGCATCCATACAGCACTGATTGGGATACTATACAATAAAACACTGCCCTCAAACACAGTAACCTCTCTTTCCATGTACTTCTTAATGCACCCAGAACTTTTGCCCCTTCACCCATCCTATGGCACACTTCAACTCCTATGGTTTCATTAATTGCTGTATCCACACCCTGGTATCTAAGACCCTTCACTTCCTTCAGATTTTCTTCATTCAAACTTACACTCCAATAGGCTTCTCTCTCCAATGCAAAACCTAATCGTCTTACCTTTATTCACATATACTTCACATATACTCTCAAATTCATCCTTTCACACTCTCCCATACTCAGACACCAGCTTCTGACTCAAATCAGCCACCAGTACCATGTCACCAGCAAATAACCACTGGGGAAATTTTTTTTCTCCAAGACGCTTACATTCACCTCCCATCCATACACAAATTACGGAGCAATGGTGACATTACATACCTCTAACTTGGACCCAACTTCAAATGGAACCACTCTCCTTGATCTCTTCCTGCTTGCAAACATGCCTTATTTTTGATAAAAAGTCTTCTCTGCTTCTAGTAGCTTCCTTCCCAAACCATATACTCATAATACCTTTCTTAGAACATCTCTATCAATCCCATGAAATGCTTTCTCCAGATCCATAATTACCAAATACAGGTCCTTCTGTTTCGCTAGGTATTTCCCACACATATTCTTCAAAGCAAGCATCAAATTCACACATCCTCTACTATTCCTCCCAGTCTGAAGCTCTGTACATGTCACCATCCTCTCAATCACCACTCTCCCATACAACTTATCATCTAAAATTATAAACTTATACCTTTGGGACTTGAACATTTACTTTTGTCCCCATTACCTTTATACAGTGGTACTAAATATGCACTCTGCCAATCCTCAGGTACCTCTCCGTGAGCCAAACATACACTGAAAACCCTTACTAACCAATCAACTACACAATCAGTTGAATTTCTTAATTCAATTCAACTGCAATACCATCCATTCCAACCATTTAGCTGCAATTTACCATATGTAACATTTTCACTCCACCTTATCTAACACTTTCACCATCTTTCTTTCCATCAAACTACTCCCTATAACTCTCATTTCACATACCTCCACATCCATAACATCCCACATTTACCACCCTTCAAAATGACCCTTCAAAATACTTGCTCCACCTCCACTTTACCTCATTTTTGCCTGTTACTACTTCTGCATGTGCCCCCTTCACATTTCTTTTCTTCGTTTTTCTAATACTAATAACCTCCTTCCAAAATATTTTCATACTGTCTCAGAAAATTGCTGATACTCCCTCATCCCTCTCTTTCAGCCACTGCACCTTCCTCTTGCCTTCTTGTTGCTTGCTCTTGTATATCCTTCCCTTCAAGTAATGGCCATACACCTCTCTTTTCTCTTTCACTAAAAACCTAACTTCCTTATCCTATCACTCATTACCCTTCCTCATCAGTCCATCTCACACATGCAAAACTCTTCTCTCACACATATAATTGCCTGAATGGGCATCAGCACCTGTTACGTTTATTGCCTTTATAAAGGTTGGAAGGGACAGACTTATGTGGTACTAAATCAATCACACAGCATATGAAGAAAAAATCTTTAATTGCTTTACTTAAAAGAGATTAAGAGGACAAGAAGTGAGAGGAATAAGTCTATTATCTGATAGATTTACTTAAAGAAGACAGCAGGTCTGCGATGGATAAAAAATCTACTGTATGACTGCTGTTTCTTACTGAAGATAAGGGACATATTCACTCTATAAGTTCTCTATGTTTTCTTGAGAAAATATCAGTTTTAAAGGTATTCATTTGGAAGAGCATACATTTAATACTTTTTCCCTATTGGAAGATGTTTTTGATACACCTGTCCTTTTCTTCTTGAGGAAGAATCAATAGGCCAGAGCAGCACTATTCCAACACAGGTAATGATCCTCTTCATCTGAGACAGCTTAGGGGGTGGGGCATTCTACTGGCCTCCTTCCATAATTCTCATTAAACACTTTATGTAGTCTTTTCAAAATAATAATTCTGATCTTTCACATGGAATAAGCACCGAAATAACTAAAAGAATGATGAATAAATGAATTCACATATTCCATGGGATACATGCCATAACAAGAATGAAAAGAGCAGAGCACTATCATAAAGCAAGTTTGATACTTTTCCAACTATGAATAGTTGAGTCCATCAAAGTGTAAATTCTGTTGAGTGCATTTCTCATCATAAAAGACTTAAAATCAACAAGATTAAGAGTACATATTTGATACAATGCTTAAATACTTTTATGAAGAATCTGATAAAAAGAAATATGCCGATACTGATAATAACTCATTTCATCCAATCAATTTACAAGTCAACTTTGGAACTTATAAACATTAAGGTCAACTATCTCTGATCCAAATATCCTTTAACACTAGTGAGATAAATCAAACTTAATACAATACATCAGTTAGTTGGTGCTACTGAATGTGGCATCTAAATTATGGGAACTCATGGAATTATAAAAGCATAATCAACAGGATTCACCCTGAATGAAAAATTAACATTGGACTCAAACTCTTCACTTGCTTTTCATAAGCTAAAGCAGTAATGATGGTTAGGAGCAAATTTTACAGTCATACTTCCAAGACTTCAATATTTGCACACAAAATTGAAGGAATAATTCTAACTATTTTTCAGTGCTTCCAGCATCATATTCCTTTGGCATATATTCTTAACAATTAGTGAATGATATATACCCAGTGATAAAACTGGAATATTCAAATCTCTGTGAAAACAAAGTATCAAACTTCCACAAGATAGAGAGAAACCACTATAAAAAGAAAGCATTGTCAGTAAAGCATG
>NC_092229.1:48008930-48048930 GCF_036320965.1 Panulirus ornatus
ACCCTTCCCTTAACAATGTTATTACACATAACACTGATAAATCAAAAACACCACTAGGTCTTGTGATATGGTGTTGATTGTTACATTTCCAACAATGCATACTTGGGAAGTTATGTATATGGATGGTTATGAAGCATGCTCGGATGATTTGTTTACCTGCCACTGTTGGGATGGATTTTATGTCTGCTAAAATCACAAACACAGTAAGGAAGATTTATCAAACTTTTATGAATGTGTAGCTGTTTGGTTTGCTAGATTACCAAGATGCAGGGTGTGGGTGAGAGGTGTTTTGCCCATGTTGATCCGCAGAATAAACTGGTGTAACTGTGAGGTGTACCGTAAGTGTAGATGAGAGAGGCGAGGTGTGGTGGAGGGGGGGGCAGGTGGAGGGCCTGTGAGAGCAAGAGTAGGGGTGGTGTACCCTCCACGTCTGCTGCCCGCCCAGCCCGCCCTTCGCCACGTCCACTAGCAGTATGGCTGCTGACACCAGTCATGTGGGTTCGAGAGTGGCGGCGGCGGCGAGGGGAGGGGGGCGTGGCTGTGGCAGGTCGCACCAGCAGGTAGCGTGCACCAGCACCCTCTGATGGTTGATGTTGCTGTTGTTGATGCTGCTGGTGATGGTGGTGACGGCTGCGAGCGGGTGAACCACTGAGGGTGCGACCCGAGGCTCCAGTGGACGGAGGTGTGGGTGAAGGGTGAGCTACACGGGGTGTGGGGGTGTGGGTGGGGTGTGGGTCAGTGGGGCGGGAAGGTACGCAAGTCCCCAGCAGGACTCCCATCCCCCGCCAACATGACGCCATCACCGTCGTACCCGCCACCTTTCCTCCTGACGTGGGATCCCACCCACTCGTCCTGCTTGACACATTTTCGGTTGGTGGACGTGGTGTTGGTGTGGTTAGGTCTGGTTGTATATGGTTGTGGGCACCTCTGGCCCACCAAATTGGTGATCTGTTGTTCGTGATGCTTGCAGAGGGCGGCAATTCCGCCCATATATCACTGCCTCCGCCACCACCAAAATTTCTACTTAGTTCAGTTAAATCACTTTTTGACTACCATATTTATATCATTCATGGACTATCATATTTCTGATAGGTATTCATACCCTTTTTCTGTACAATACAGATCATTTGCATGACAACATGTGAAAATCACAGCAAAAATTTCAGTTAGACTCATTATCCTTTTTCATCTTTTTGGCACTCAGCCTTAAATCTTCAATATGCTGCACTTCAGTTAAGTAGGTATTAAATCTTTCAAGGAGAAGTCTTTCAGAAAAGGCACATCACAATTGCAAATTCAAGTGGTCCTATATGTCTGCCACTCTGGTTTTAATAGGAGCTGTCTTGCTATTATCACACAGGCTCCAAACTCTCAAAATTTGAGTACACAACACTTAAAGGCTGAGGAAGCAAATCTATGTAACAGATACACTAATCTTCCTAATTATTCAAAAACATTATACTTATAAGGGCATGTATTTAATGCAATCTTATCAATCCTAGGTGCCACTTTCATGGGACTCCTGTAGCTTCAAGGCTGCACGATAATCAACACTGGAAAAATGATGAACTCCTTTGGATAAAGAAGCTCCTTGGCGAGACTGAACTCCTTTTCATCCACTGACAATGATATGACCTTGCCGAGATGACTCCACTGATGATTTAAGCCCTTGCAGGCAGAGTTCAATAACATTATTATATTATGTGAACCTGGGGTCTCTATATGACATTTTCATAGAGGAAGATTTTGCAACAGCAAGATTTGAGAATTACGATGCAAACTTTTAGAATGAAACTAAGGCCTCGCAATAAGTATGTGAACCTGCTTAAATATTTCATACTGTAGATCTATACAAGTATGTACTCGTTCATATTTATTCATTTATCATACTTAACCGGTTTCCCGCATCAGCAAGGTAGCGCAAGGAAACAGACGAATGGCCCAACCACTCATATACACACAAACACACACACACACACACACATATATATACATACATAAACACCCATACACGCACATATACATACATATACATATCAAAGTATACATACATATATAAACACAGAAACATACATATATATATACACAGGTTCGCATTCATACATGCTGCCATCATCCATTCCCGTTGCTACCCTGCCACACAGGAAAAAGCCCCTCCCACTTATATATTTTTCACACTATTCGCCATTTCCCGCGTTAGCAAGGTAGCGTTAAGAACAGAGGACTGGGCCTCTGAGGGAATATCCTCACCTGGCCCCCTTCTCTGTCCCTTCTTTTGGAAAATTAAAAAAAAAAACAAGAGGGGAGGATTTCCAGTCCCCCGCTCCCTCCCCTTTTAGTCGCCTTCTACGACACGCAGGGAATACGTGGGAAGTATTCTTTCTCCCCTATCCCCAGGGATATATATATATATATATATATATATATATATATATATATATATATATATATATATATATATATTCATCATACTTAAGTAATGAGGAGGAACATTTATACTAATTATCATTTGCTGAGGAAAGTGAAGAAGAATAACAAGAGAATATATATATATATATATATATAATATAATATAATATATATATATATATATATATATATATATATATATATATATATATATATATATACTTTTCTTTCTTTTTCTTTTAAACTATTTGCCATTTCCCGCGTTGGCGAGGTAGCGTTAAGAACAGAGGACTGGGCCTTTTTTGGTACACACATATACATATATTTATCATTACTATCATACTTTGTCGCTGTCTCCCGCATTAGCGAGGTAGCGCAAGGAAACAGACGAAAGAATGGCCCAACCCACCTACATACACATGTATATACATACATGCCCACACATACACATATACATACCTATACATTACTTCAGGGCTTTCTGTGACCACTCACCTTCACAAGGGAAAAGCCACTGACTTTCTAACATTTAACACCTAAATGTAATGATATGGATTCGTGTAACATGATAGTTAAAGGTATAATTGTAAAAAGTCAATAGAACATCCTATCATATAAATAGGTGCAATACTACAAACAATCAGTGATCATGTATGGATAAAGGTGCTGAAAAAAACAGAGATAGCATCCTAACTGTATAATGACATCAACAGTATCAGTAAATACAAGTGAGTTATGCAATACAAAACTGATAGAAAAAAGAAGGAATCATGGGATAGCAATTAACATAATCACATATCAAACCCTGTAAGCTACAACAGTTCCTGCTGCATATCATAATGACTTGAGGTTATGCCTCAGATCTCTGGTGTCACACGTAACTTCATGGTGTATTAGCTCATTTGGTTGGTCCTTAAAACACAAGCTTAGCTGTACTGTTAACATGCCACTTCTAGGTGTTCATGCATAAAGGCATCTGTGCTCTAGCAGGTTACCACATTCTTCAGGTCTAGCCAGTCACTGGGTACATTGTTTATGGTGGCATACTGCGCCTGCTAGGTCTAGCACGCCCCAAGAACATAGTTGGTATGGGCTGCATTCCAGCTATGCTCTGACTGTGTCCTTGGAATACTTACTCTCTGTGTCACCACATGACTAAGACTCTCCCCAGCTAGGATCTGGAATGATTATGAGTGCATGTCCTGTCAGCTCCCCAGGTTAAACAAACATCAACACACTGCAAGTTGTCTCTGTGCTAATCTGGGCCTGACTGACTCCATTCCAATCTTAAATCTGTTCTGAAGAGTGTTGGATGCCCAGTGGTGTTATTTCACTTTCCTTAATCAATCACTTTAATAATTTACACTTTCAAATTTCCATGCTTGATACCTTATTTCTGTATTATCAATTGTGAGTTCCTCAGTACATTTTCATACTGTAACACCATGATTGCAACATTCTATGGTTTACTTGATCCTATAAGGAAACTGTTAGGATCAGTGCCATATATATACCACATCGCTCCAATTCACTCTATTCTTTGCCCTCCTTTCACCCTCCTGCATGTTCAGGCCCCGATCACACAAAATCTTTTTCACTCCATCTTTCCACCTCCAATTTGGTCTCCCTCTTCTCCTCGTTCCCTCCACCTCCGACACATATATCCATCCTCTTGGTCAATCTTTCCTCACTCATTCTCTCCATGTGACCAAACCATTTCAAAACACCCTCTTCTGCTCTCTCAACCACGCTCTTTTTATTTCCACACATCTCTCTTACCCTTACGTTACTTACTCGATCAAACCACCTCACACCACACATTGTCCTCAAACAAATCATTTCCAGCACATCCATCCTCCTGCGCACAACTCTATCCATAGTCCACGCCTCGCAACCATACAACATTGTTGGAACCACTATTCCTTCAAACATACCCATTTTTGCTTTCCGAGATAATGTTCTCGACTTCCACACATTCTTCAAGGCTCCCAGGATTTTCGCCCCCTCCCCCACCCTATGATTAACTTCCGCTTCCATGGTTCCATCCGCTGCCAGATCCACTCCCAGATATCTAAAACACTTTACTTCCTCCAGTTTTACTCCATTCAAACTTACCTCCCAATTGACTTGACCCTCAACCCTACTGTACCTAATAACCTTGCTCTTATTCACATTTACTCTTAACTTTCTTCTTTCACACACTTTACCAAACTCAGTCACCAGCTTCTGCAGTTTCTCACATGAATCAGCCACCAGCGCTGTATCATCAGCGAACAACAAGGTAGCGCTGGGAAACAGACAAAAGAATGGTCCAACCCATCCACATGCATATATACATATATATACATATGTATACATTTCAACATATATATACACAAACATATACATATGTACATATTCATACTTGCTGCCTTCATGCATTCCCATCACCACCCCATCACATATGAAACAGCACCCCCTTCCCCCCAATGCGCATGCGAGATAGCGCTAGGAAAAGACAATAAAGCCACATTTGTTCACACTCAGTCTCTAGCTGTCATGTGTAATGCGCCGAAACCACAGCTCCCTTTCCACATCCAGGCTCCACAATATATATATTGGAAAGAGCCACAATCGCTGTTTTCCGCATCAGCAAGGTAGTGCCAGGAAACAGACAAAGAATGGCCCATCCACTCATGTATACATATATATACATGCACATATACATACATATACATATCAACATATATACATACATAGACATATACATATATACACATGTGCATATTCATGCTTGCCTTCACACATTCCTAGCGCTTCCCCCTGCTTCAACAAGGTAGCACCCGGTGACAGCATAATGACTTCCATATCCCCATATTGACGTAATGCATTTTATCCCATGCATGCCCCTCATCTTTCCAACTGTTCAAACCCCAATGAACCATTTGAAAACACAACACCCTGGTCAGCCCTGTCAGAGAGTACTGGAGGGAGAATGCATGGAATAGTATATGCGCAGGAGGCATGTAAAGACAGGGATAAGTTGAAACTTTTCCTGTGGCCACCCCCTTAATGGGAGTTTCTGGAGGAAATAGACAGATACAGTAGATCTGTAGAAGAAAGAAAAAAAATCTGACACAGAAATTGTGGGGTAACACTAAAGAGAAGGCAACTTTGAGAAAAGATGCTAAATGTTATTCAACTGGCACAAGTCTGTGTTCAACACAAAAAAAAGAAAGAAAAAATAGATGATGAGGTATTCAATCAGGATGATGAGCATGCATTTACAGATACTGAAGTAACAGAGAAGGACAAAATTGAAGCAAGTGACCAAATTAAAAGAAAGATCAGCACCCAAGCCTAATGGGATCTCAACAACCTTCCTTAAAAAGAAAAGATGACAATATTAAAACCTTTGTCAATGTTTCTGAGACCAAGCATCAATTAACCCAGTGTATATCATATAAAAGCTCACTAAACAAAAGAGAATTTAAGCTAGTATGAAAAGAGTAAAGGCCAATTAGCCTAACATCACTAATAATTAAAGACATTTGTACCAGGTAAAAGTACACTACAATGACATATAAAATATTGTAAGAGAATGGACAGTTTTTCTAAATCCTGCTGAAGCATATGATATAGTTAACTATGGACATTTATTAATGAAAGTGGCTAAAAAAAAAATATTCAAGGTAAACTAAGAAAGCAAAACTGAGGCTATGGAACATATAAACTATCCTGAAAGGTAGACAGAACTCACACTTTACTGACTAGAATGAAGAGAGAGATATACATAATTTATGCATGGCAGCAAAATGAGAGCATCAAGAATACTATATTAGATCTAAAAGCATCTCAGCATGGAAGACACACAAGTATAAATTTCATGAGTTCAGCAAAAATATTGAAAAGATTGCTTAATGTAATATCAGGTAAAATAAGAAACATACACTGAGAAACTATAGAAGCATTCAACAGAAAATTCGATATATGGTCGAGATCAGCTGAACCCTAGATGAGAATTATCTAAGGAGAGAAAGAGTGCTGTATTGTTTATCAAGCAAGACATACTGAGTGGGACACTATCCATTCCATTCTGGCAAAGTTTAATTGCAGGTCATGTAGGTAGGTAAGGAGCAATATCATTCCTTCCATAACCAACCCATCCCACATCACATTTTCTCAGATATTCTACTTCTGATATATCCATCATTTACCTTTCCTTTGCATCCACAGCCCATTACACTCCACCAAACACTGTCAAGAATATGATATCTTCTAAAACAGCCATCTATGCCCAAAAAGACATACTTCCCTTTCCACATGTCTCTAAATGCTCCAGAGATCTTAGTATACTCTTTTATCCTCTGAGTTACATCATCTCCAAGTTTTCATCCACTACAATGTCAACTCCCAGGAATCCAAAGCACTCCACTTCCTCCATGTCCTACCCTTTCATAAGTACACTCAAATCATCCTGTCTCATCCCCTTGAAGCACATCCTTACCTTATTTTTGTGTATATTTACCATCCCCTTCACCTTTCACACACATTCTCCAATTCAAAAATAAAATCAAATTCAGCAAATCAAAACTCATTGAGTTATTAATGCTTTTAAAGGGGCTTTACCACAATCAAAGTTAAAAAGCAAAAAATGGGCAGCCTCTCTTAAATGTTTGTAACAAACATCCTGTATCAAATTTCACAAACAAGCAACACGTTTTTAAATCAGCAAACAACATGCAGTAACTTACCATTAAAAATGAGACCCCTTCAAAATTATCAATGAAAAGACTGCTCTACACAGTTAACATGCAGGCCATCTCAAAGTCCGCAGCAAGTAGCACCTTTTTGCACGTTTAAAAGAAGCAACTACATTACAATTAAATATTAGCATCAAACAACAGGTTTCAAAACCTATCAAAAGCAAGAAGCTCATGTATGTAAGTATGCATGTATGTGCAAGGAATAGAGTGAATTGGAACAACATGAAATAACAACACCCTCCCCCCTCATTTGTGCGAGGCAGCGCTAGGAAAAGACAACAAAGGCGCCATTCGTTCACACTCAGTCTCTAGCTGTCATAATGCACCAAAACCACAGCTCCCTTTCCACATCCAGGCCCCACAGAACTTTCCATGGTTTACCCTAGACGCTTCACATGCCCTGGTTCAATCCACTGACAGCATGTTGACCCCGGTATACCACATCGTCCAATTCACCCTATTCCTTGCACGCCTTTCACCCTCCTGCATGTTCAGGCCCCGATCACTCAAGATCTTATATATATATATATATATATATATATATATATCTTTCTTTCATACTATTAGCCATTTCCCGCATTAGCGAGGTAGCGTTAAGAACAGAGGAATGGGCCTTAGAGGGAATATCCTCACCGCCCCTTCTCTGTTCCTTCTTTTGGGGGAAGAAAAAAAAAAAAAAAAAAAACACACCTCACTGAAGCAGGGGGTAGCAATGCTGTTTCCCCTTACTAGTGGCTGGGACTATTGGTGAAGTTATTGATGGTGGTGAGTGACTATCACTGGAGGTAGTGGTGGTGATAAGTGCCAACTGGTGGAAGAACTGGTAGTGGTGGTAATTAGTGGCGGTGATTGAGCAGTAGCGGATGTACTGGTGGTGATGATGACCAGTGGTGGAGGTGATGGTGACAGATTGTGAGGGTGGTGGTGACCAGTGGTAGAGGCATAAGAGTAGTGGTGATGGTGGCAAGGAGTGAAGGTAATTGTGGTGGTCCTGAATGATGGCGGAGGTGATAACAAGTGGTGAAGGTAGTGGTGGAGATGGTGACTAATGGTGGAGGTATTAAATGAATATATAAATATTGGATTTATTGATTTAGGCAGCTATTCAGTGGTGGTGATGATGGTTACCATTGGTGGGGTGGTACTGGTGGTGGAGATGGTGACCAGTGATGGTGGTGATGAGAGGTAGAGTTAGTGGGGGACCAGCAAGGGCAGCTTGCACTATTGATTGCAACTGCAGCAGCAGCAGTATTGGCCAGCAAGCCAACCAACCAGCCAGCCAGTACCAGTAACCCTGTACTCAAGGCTGGCACAACCATCACCATGAACCACTACAACCAAAACCATCACCAATGCAACCATCATTAGAATCACTACAAGCTCTACAACCAAAATCATAACCACTAAAATCATCACTACTACAACTAATACCATTACAACCATCACTTAGACCAATTCAACTGCCACCGCAACAATCTAAAACATTACAACCATTGCTTGACTTACTTTAACCAGTACTGCTACCATTAAAACCATTACAACCAACACTACAACAGGTAAAGCCATTATCAAAACCTGGTGTTGGCATCAGAAGTATTCTACACCCCATAACTGGGACTGGGCTCAAGTGACAGGTGGGTTGATGGCTGGGAAAGCTGTTGGAAGTGCAGCCGGCAGGCCTCGCATAGCAACCGATACCCAGCAAGTCTATTGGACTTTATAAATACCTATTCCAAGCCTTCTTTTAACTTTCTCCATGCATCCTTTCCTGTTTCCAAAGTCCACAGGCAACGTGGTGAATTGTGTTCTGGTTGTTCAACAATACTTTCTATCTGTGCTTGTCTTGCTTCTGCTTCCAAGGATAGTATTTAACAATCATCCAAGCCTGAATGCCAATAATGAATTATTTCTACTCGTAATTTTGGGACCATGCCTGGTAAGATTTTCTACGTATAAATAATGATACTAGTCCCTCGTGTGCTCTCCAGAGAGCACAGCCTGAATGATCCCAATAATTCAGCTTAATGACATTAGTGAGGGTTGTGAAAGATCTCTGAACGATAACTGCAGCAATTTCCCCCGTCTTGTAATGTCCCTCTTGCTTTAGGCAACTGTTGCTTTGTGCTGCTTGATTTAGGGGAGGTTATCAGACTTATGACTCTGGGGTCCCAGGGTCTTGGATACTTTGATCATGATATGATGGGGGCTGTGCCCATTCAACATTGTAATATTCTTGATATCTTTATTTTTCCTATACCGGTAAAGTTTATCCCCAGTGAGAAGAATTTTGTTCTCAGCAGCCCAGAGGATGATTTTGTATATAACAGTTTGTAGTTTCTCAATCTTCTAATGATCCGATTTTCAAACTTATTCCAGTGACATTTGCAAAGGATACGAAATTGTTATTCATGAGTGTTAATATTGTCACAAACAAGAATGAGGAACAGAACGCGTGGAAGTACAGTTCCTGAGGGAGCAGTACTTTTTACAGGGTAGACAATGGAAAGAGCTTTGTCTAGTACATGTTACGGTGTTTGTTAAGGAGTTGTATATCCATCTAACAATTTCACCAGTTCTCCCTCTCCTCATTTTATCTGGTATGTCATCCCGGTAACATTCATCAAACACTTCTGCAAAGTCTATGTACACCACATAAGTACCTTATTTGTCTCCAGTGCCTCTATAACCTTACCACTGTTGTTCAATAACTGAGAGAGGGGAAAAGATCTTGTGAAAACATGTTTTCTTGGGTAGCGTAGATTACTCGATTCCATATAGTTTGTCAAATTGCATGTAAAGACTCTTCAATATTTGAATAATGTGCAATGTCAGTGTTATAGGCCTTTTTCTTTTTCCTGGAATTGCTTTGCTTCGTCGTCTGGGAAGTAGCGAGATGTGTCAGTTTCAAAACTCTCAGAGATGTTGCAAAAGTCCCAGATATTTTTCCATGAAATATTCAGTGCACACACCGTGTTTTATATTTATGATGGCGGACTTCCAGCAGTCTACCAGCCAGCCCGTTACATGAAGCCTATTTAACGAATTTAGCAGAAACTCATCCGGTTGGAAAAATTTTCTCAAGCAACCAGAGGTTAGAAAGATATGAATGGATCATCTCTGGGGTGGATGACAATTTCCAAAGTGGTGCGGTGGTGTTTCAAATGGCCCTCTCAAAATAATTTCAGAAGTGGTGCAGAGTTATCTCAAATGACCCTCTTAAAATCCTATGAAGATTGGACAGATCTGTTGTAACATATGGAAGCGAATACTGTTTAGGAAGATGTCAGTCGGTTTTTGGCTCCCTATGAGCACCGAATCACTTACTCATCTCCTGGCTATTGTAATTTGTATGTGTACGTACCCTAGTTTGAAGTTTGTGGGGCCACTGTTGTGTTTGTGTTCTGTGACCTCCATTTTTCATACGACTGAAAGTATTCTGACTTTTCTCAATGTCATGGATAGCTCATTCTTCTTTTATTCCCCTGTGTTTCGTACGACATTTTGAGCTTATGGCCTATGCTCAGCAATTCATCCAACAAGTTTTCTTGTCTTTGCTGAAAGAGATGTGGCTTTTTAAAAAGTCTGCAAGTCGCTTACTTTTAGGGATCGCCTCTCGTTCTCTGGTAGACTCCATGGCGAATGCCACTTCAAATAACAGTCCTTCTATTTTCATGTGTCCGGAGTCAAGTCCTGCTCCTGGCAACCTAACCACTGCACCACCTAACACTTCCTACCTAAGGTTTCAGATTTACATAGAATCATTATATTTTTCGCCTTCTGTTCGACTTCTCTGACGTAATGGATGTGAAATTGAACGAAAAACGAGCATAAACGCGGATGAATTCTTTGTACGTTTGTCTCATGAATAAATCCTTGGTACACTCATTAACCTAGTAGCATGACTGGAATAGCCATTAGCGTTGTTTCCCTTCCATGCAAGGTTTTCTGTGACGACTGTTGTGTCCTCAGTGGCTACAGATCGCTACCTTGACATTCAAATTTCTCTCTCAATTATCTCTGTTTTCTCCAATGACTTAGTTGAGAAGCTCACAGAGTAAAATGAACGATCCTGTGTCCTGAACATCCAGGTGTGAGGCGAAATGAATGCCCTACGCCACATTGCTACAACTACTTCACAACTATCACCAGTAAAACCAGTTAAAAACACTACAACCACAATTATCACAATCAATACAACCATCACTACTATAACCTCAACAACCATCAGTACTACCGAAAACCACTATAACCATTTTCAAAAGCCAACGCATCAATCCCCACTACCATCTCTACTACAGTCTTAACGACTAAAACCATCCCTACAGGTACCACTACAACTATAACCATTCCTAAAGACACTAATAGCACTAAAACCACCGTCACAAACACAAGTACAACTACAACCATCACTACAGACAACATATCCACAAGAACCATCCTTACAGACACCACTACCACTACAAACAACACTACAGACATCACTGCCGCCAAGATCATACAACACAAACCACCACCACCAAAACTCCAACACCTCCAACTACCACCTCCAACAGTGATACGAGTGTTGTCGCCACAACACTCGCCAACAGTCCTCCCGCTAATGTCACCAACGCGCGCGTATCATTTCCAACAGCGCGACACACTTAACCACTACCATTACCAACACCGTTACCCACATTAACTTTACAATTTCTCCACACATCATAAACGAGAGAAAATAAATAAAAAAAGGAATCATGATCCAGAAAGACTGTCTAGAGTACGTCGCAACGACCCCTTAAACACAAAGGGACGGTTCGACCCCCCCCCCCTTACTAAGTAAGAAAGTTCGACGGTACGACACTTCAGCACGACCCGTGGGTGTAATAGTTTGGTATTTGACCACACCATTAAGGAAGGGGTAGGTCAGAAGGCTAGGCTACCATATCCCAAGGCCCCCCCCCCCAATCAAAACACAACGCGTCTCTAACATGTTACCTTTGTGGTGGTGATTGACGAAGCGTGTTATGGTGGGAAATTTGAGTGTTATTGTGTGTGTGTGTGTTATGGTGGGGCCTTGTCTGTTACTGTGGGTATTTCTGTTATGGGGGTGCTTGTGTGTCATGAAGGCTGTAATTGCGAGTTATGGTGGGTGTTTGTGGGTTTAAATGCCTGCTTTTGTGTTATGGTATGTGTGCTTGTATGTTAAGGCAGGTGCCTGTCTCATGACCGATATTTCAGTGTTATTGAGGGCGCTTGTGGTGGGTGCTTAAAGCAACTTTTTTCTTCTTTTAACTGTACCCTTGGAAGGGAATAATGTGCGATGTGCATCACCAATAACCGAAGCCGATTTAAGCACGAACTCAGGCCACAAAAATACTAGGTACACCACCAGTGATATTAGGACTGGGATGATAAACCAGCAATAATAACCGCAATATCAATGCGTGACAATTCGACACATACCACATAAAGTTTGCCTTCTGTCGATTCCTTCCTAGTGACTGCATTCCAAGCAGGTTCCAGAGACACCCAAATCCCTTAATACATACCCACTAGACAGGCAAATCCGAAAAATACGGGGGTTCCCAGGAATGCAATCTTGGCCTGCTGCTGCCGCCGCCGCCGAGTGGAACGTGGTGCGCAAGTGGGTGCGCAGTGAAGCTGTCTAGATATTGCCGTCCCACCAAATGTAAATAATGCTTTATGAAATACTATATCCTTCATCCCCTACCCCCAAAAGCCTAGGTCTCGGATACGAAGAGTAATTGATGAGAATCTGCATATACTCTTGGTGATGGGAAACACAAATGAGATTAAGTTTGGCTTGTAAACAATCTTCACAAAATGTGACTAACAACAATGCGAGAGAGAGAGATATACAGAGCCCAAAACGTCCTCTCATGCTGCACTACTAAAAGCCATTCAATACGCTCCAACTCCGTCGGGTGCCTGTAACGGCTGGCCCTTTGACGAAGAAACATCCCGCGGTAAACTTGAGTGAGTGAATCAACTGTCTTCTCTGAGAGGAGGATTGGAAGTGCTACACAAACATTACCAACAACAGCCGAGGTTATCCACCTTCTTTGTTTCACGTTAAAATAAAATGGATCCAGCTGCTTGCGCTTTCAACCTTACACACACACACACACACACAATTCTATACAATATACCGGTACAGACGGCGGTATTGGCTATAATAAGGCAATGGTGACGGCTGGGGAGGGAGGGGAGAGAGAGAGAGAGAGAGAGAGTTGGGGGGGTGGACTAGAGCAACAGCTCCCCCACTACCACCACCATCCACAACCCAATCATCGACCGTCGTCCACCTAGTCGTAAAGGGGGGGAGGGGGGGGTACAGGATCTCCAACAGCCACCGCAGACACATCTACCCCCCCCCCCCCCTCCACTCCTCAACGTCAAAACACCAGCAGAGGCCCAGCAATTATCTGCACCAGGAAGGTTGTTTGCCTACATACCAACCAAGGTAAATTACTGTTACTCCACACACACACACACACACACACACACACACACACACACACACACACACACACACACACACGACATTCATGATATGAACAAAAAGCAAAAAAAAAGAGCTCAGAACAAGATATAAATAAAAACACGGCATTAAGACGCAGGGACGAAATGCTACAAAAGTATGTAAACAAGTTACACGGAGCGGTTCGCGGTTGCCATGGCTACACAACTACATTCTAGGGTCCAGTCCTCTACATCTCAAGTAACTTCATCTTATTTGCGACATATACAACCATTCCTTAATACCTTAATATTGGAATATGGTTAAAAAGAAAAAAGAAAGTCGCGTGTACTTATTGGAAAAGATTTTAAGAATGGTTTGTATGGTTTGACAGTGGCGGTTGAATGGGATAAACAGAGTAACATATCTGTTATTGCTGATATTAACTAAAAGTTTAATGAAGGTGTATGACACTAGAGAAAGTTCAAGAGATGGGACCCCACCAGTCTGGCACTTGCGCACACACACACACACACACACACACACCTCTGTGGTGTAGCGGCTAGCGCTACTGACCCGTCATGCATGCACGGGCTGCGTGGGACCACGAAACCCGCATTGGTTCGAATCCAGGTCACGGCAGACGGTCCACAGTCGATAACATGGGTACCTGGCATAAGCTACAGTGTGTGTGTGTGTGTGTGTGTGTTCATACATACAAGTACAGACATGGTACCTATTTACTGGGTTATGGGACGGGGTAACACGAGTGTAAAACTCTACCCTTCACACACACACACACGTACTCGACCGTGTGCGCGCGCGCGTGCTGGCCGCATGACATAAAGGTCCATGGATCGAAACCAGGCTCTAACCAGAGCCTACCTTTGTGCAGAGATTAGCGTCGTGACCCATCAATCACACGGGCCCGAGTTTCAGTCTCGGACGGGGGAAAGCCAGCTCACAGCCAACCCTGCTGTTCATCCTACCCCCACTTTAGCCTGGTCCATTAATGGCCACTTGGCATAAGATGAGGTATATAAAGCATGTGCATATACCTACCAGGATAGGTGACGAGGCAACATGAACACAAAACTCTAAACTGTAACCTACCAATAGCATTCACGGTATATCACACACACACACACACACACACACACACACACACACACACACACACACACACACACACACACAAAACAACAGCAACAAAAATGCTGTACAAAGAGGAAATTATACACGCACAGACAGACTGACAGACACAAAAAAATGCTGAACAAAGAGGTAATTACACATGCATAGACAGACAGACAGACACACACACACACACACACAACAGTAGAGTCAAATCAGGTAATCGAGCACAAAAATAAAGTACGGGATGATGGAGACTGCATCAAGCATACAAGGGGACCTAAACACCGGAGTTGGTCTGGCGCATGGCTGATGAACATTACCGATGGGGATGGGTCACAGTGAGGGAAGGCTTCGGTACGACCCTCGAACTAGCTGGATATAAGATACGGGAATAATGTGTGTGTGTGTGTGTGTGTGTGTGTGTGTGTGTGTGTGTGTGTGTGTGTGTGTCTGTCTGTCTCTGTCTGTCTGTGAGGGACTTTAGGGAGTATAAGGCCATCGTCCCTAACCTCTCACCACAGACTTACGTAAGGAAAGGACCAGAGGAGACTAGCTGTCTGCTGGCAAACATAATGAGTCGCATTTCATTCCATGGATAAGGAAATACTCAGCAAAGTGTCCCCTGGCGTCGTGTGTATTGGTGCCAAAGCTAAAACATGCTTCCCGTGTCTGGTCATCGAACCTACAGAAGCAGAGAGAACTAATAAGGGAAGGACATGAGGAAGGCATCATCAAAGAGGGTACAATTATAATTCAAGACAACTGAGATACAAAAGGGGAAAAAAAAAAAGGTTACATCTATCCACCATGGAAGAGAGAAAAGCGAGGGAAGACTTGATCACACAACCTTTAGCCAATACGTATGGGTAATCCCACACAACAGTGCAGGGGGATCAGGGTGGGGTCTGTGTATGGGTTCTCTCTGTCTCTCCCCAATGATGATCTCTCTCTCTCTCTCTCTCTCTCTCTCTCTCTCTCTCTCTCTCTCTCTCTCTCTCCCTCCACCCACCACGACGCTGCCAGACGGGAGCAGTCATCCCCTGGGGCCATGACCCACATCCTACATGCCAACTGACGACCTACTTCGCTTCCATCCCACAACACCGCCCGCCCCACCCCACCCTCTCCAAGTACGCCACGGAACGCACTCAACGGACCCACCAACACACACACACACACACACTACAGACCCACCAACGCACACTACAGTCCCAGCAACACAAACACTACGGTCCCAGCAACACAAACACTACGGACCCAGCAACACACAATACGGACCCAGCAACACACAATACGGACCAAGCAACACACACACTACGATCCCAGCAACACACAATACGAACCAAGCAACACACACACTACGATCCCAGCAACACACAGACTACGGTCCCAGCAACACACAATACGAACCAAGCAACACTCACACTCCGATCCCAGCAACGATGTTAACCTTAGCGGCAAGAGAGTGCGCCACGCTAAGATGGACACTAAGGTTATTCATTTATCACTTGACAAAGGGAGAGAGAAACTTGCCTCAGGGTGAGGGAGAGAGCAACTTGCCTCAGGGTGAGGGAGAGAGCAACTTGCCTCAGGGTGAGGGAGAGAGCAACTTGCCTCAGGGTGAGAGAGAGAGAGAGAGAGAGAGAGAGAGAGAGAGAGAGAGAGAGAGAGAGAGAGAGAGAGAGAGATCTGCTCTCACACATCAAACCAGAACGCAAAACCTCGCAACACCCAAAGGGGTCACGCAACACAGCGCCACAGGATCAGGCAACACAACGCCAAAGTTTACGTTCAACACTTTTTCTTTTAAGTGTCTGAAAACAAATGAAATATTCCAGGATCAACTTGGGAGCTTCCCTCGCGAGGAGGAACATCTTTCGGGAGGGCAGTTCCTCCCTCCGTCCTTCCTTCTGTCAACCCGGGCCTCACAAAAGCCGGAGACTGGCTGACCGTGGGAACCAGACATGTGAACGATAGGAGATATCGGAAAGTGAAGTCCCTTTACACACACACACACACACACACACACACACACACACACACACATATATATATATATATATATATATATATATATATATATATATATATATATATATATATATATATATATATATATTTCTTTTTCTTTCAAACTATTCGCCATTTCCCGCATTAGCGAGGTAGCATTAAGAACAGAGGACTGGGCCTTTGAGGGAATATCCTCACCTGGCCCCCTTCTCTGTTCCTTCTTTTGGAAAAATTAAAAAAAAAAAAATAGAGAGGGGAGGATTTCCAGCCCCCCGCTCCCTCCCCTTTTAGTCGCCTTCTACGACACGCAGGGAATACATGGGAAGTATTCTTTCTCCCCTATCCCCAGGGATTATATATATATATATATATATATATATATATATATATATATATATATATATATATATATATATATATAATATTTTACATAGAAAAACAAATCACCGAACAAATGTTGATATGTGAAAAAGGGAAACACCGATAACAATATATAACACTGAAAAAAATGAAATAAAATGTTACAGAGAAGGACCGTGTGCTCGGAAAAGAAGAAGGAGTCAATAGCTGTTATTTCCGTGAGGCGTCACACACACACACACACACACACACACACACACACACACACACACACACAGTCAGGCGCTGCGCAAGACGTACGTCATTCTCAGTGAAGGACGCCTCTACGTCCCAGGCCCACCCTCCCGCCCGCCAGGAAACATTACCATTACATTATCATGGTTCAAATATAACATTACATGACATGGATATTACATTATCTTGGGTCAAATATAACATTACATGACATGGATATTACATTATCTTGGGTCAAATATAATATTACATGACATGGATATTACATTATCTTGAGTCAAATATAACATTACATGACATGGATATTACATTATCATGGTTCAAATATAACATTACATGACATGGATATTACATTATCTTGGTTCAAATATAACATTACATGACATGGATATTACATTATCTAGGGTCAAATATAACATTACATGACATGGATATTACATTATCATGGTTCAAATATAACATTACATGACATGGATATTACATTATCTTGGTTCAAATATAACATTACATGACATGGATATTACATTATCTAGGGTCAAATATAACATTACATGACATGGATATTACATTATCTTGGGTCAAATATAACATTACATGACATGGATATTACATTATCATGGTTCAAATATAACATTACATGACATGGATATTACATTATCTTGGGTCAAATATAACATTACATGACATGGATATTATATCATCTTGGGTCAAATATAACATTACATGACATGGATATTACATTATCTTGGGTCAAATATAACATTACATGACACGGATATTACATTATCTTGGGTCAAATATAACATTACATGACATGGATATTACATTATCAAATATAACATTACATGACATGGATATTACATCATCTTGGGTCAAATATAACATTACATGGCATGGATATTACATTATCAAATATAACATTACATGACATGGATATTACATTATCTTGGGTCAAATATAACATTACATGACATGGATATTACATTATCAAATATAACATTACATGACATGGATATTACATTATCGTGGGTCAAATATAACATTACATGGCATAAATATTACATTATCCTGCTTTAAATATAACATTACATGAAATGAATATTAAAGATGAAGTTGATATAAATATAAATATAAATATAAATATAAATATAAATATACATATAAAGGAAGCCAGGTGAGGATATTCCCTCAAAGGCCCAGTCCTCTGTTCTTAACGCTACCTTGCTAACGCGGGAAATGGCGAATAGTATAAAAGAAATATATATATATATATATATATATATATATATATATATATATATATATATATATATATATATTATTTACATTTATTGTTATACTTTGTCGCTGTCTCCCGCGTCAGTGAGATAGCGCAAGGAAACAGACGAAAGAATGGCCTAACCCACCCACATAAACATGTATATACATACATGTCCACACACGCACATAAACATACCTATACAATTCAATGTATATATATACTTCCCACGTATTCCTTGCGTGTCGTAGAAGGCGACTAAAAGGGAAGGGAGCGGGGAGGCTGGAAATCCTTCCCTCTCATTTTTAGTTTTCCTAATGAAGGAAAAGAGTGAGGATATTCCCTCAAAGGCTCAGTCGTCTGTTCTTAACGCTACCTTGCTACCGCGGGAAATGGCGAATAGTATGAAAAAAAAAATATATATATATACATATATACACATGTACATAATTCACACTTGCTGCCTTTATTCATTCCCGTCGCCACCCCGCTACACATGAAATGACAACCCCCTCCTCCAGCACGCGCGCGAGGTAGCGCTAGGAAAAGACAACAAAGGCCACATTCGTTCACAGTCCGTAGCTGTCATGTACAATGCACCGAAACCACAGCTCCCTTTCCACATCCATCCATATATATATATATATATATATATATATATATATATATATATATATATATATATATATATATATATATATATATATATATGTATTCCTATGAGTCCACGGGAAAAATGAAACACGAAAAGTTCCCAAGTGCACTTTCGTGTAATAATCACATCATCAGGGGAGAGACAAGAGAGGAATATAACATGTGATTATTACACGAAAATGCACTTGGGAACTTTTCGTGTTTCATTTTCACCGTGGACTCATAGGAATATCTTGATCATGCGCAAAATTGTGATCCTTTCCAATATATATAGTATATATATATATATATATATATATATATATATATATATATATATATATATATATATATATATATGATCACAGTGGCGCATGTGATATAGTGCCCACCACTGCCAGCAGGGCGGCGCTACCAGTCGGGCATTACGAGAAATTCGTATTGTCACCAATTATTTTTCATTCTTTGTTATAACCAGAAGAGGCAGTTGGTTACTGGAAGGACCTGGGTTACTCAGAAGGGAAATTCGTTATTTATACTGTTACTTGGAAGCTTGTAAGTTTTTTATTAAATCTTTTTATTGAGCAGTCGGCTCGTCTCGCTGCTCCCGTAGACGATGTGAAACGAGGGGCGCTTAAATACGAACTGCTTTTAACGTCGGTGTGAGTGACAGCAGCGCCGCCACCCAGCAACGGCGGGTTATACTACTACAATTTGAAAATACTGGGGTCAGTATCGTTTCTATATATATATTTTTTCTTCTGGTTATACGTGAGTCTGGACAAGTGTGAGACGAACGTACTGTACCTGATACTGTTGGCAAATAACTTAGAGAGAGAGAGAGAGAGAGAGAGAGAGAGAGAGAGAGAGAGAGAGAGAGAGAGAGAGAGAGAGAGAGAGAGAGAGAGAGAGAGAGAGAGAGAGAGAGAGAGAGATCGCTTTTTTTCGGGGGGGGGGGGGTTTGTATAGAGAACCATGAACCGTCCTGATTGCACCCCCCCCCCCCCCCCCCGCCCACGCCACACCCCCTTCCCTCATCCCCTGCAGCAGGAGGGTGGGAGGGGGAGGAGGCCTTGGGGGAAGGGCTCCCCTGGAAATCGATGCCAGAGATCTCCACGTCCTCGCTACTTATTCCGTGAAGAAACGACTACTTTATATATATATATATATATATATATATATATATATATATATATATATATATATATATATATATATTCTTTCATACTATTCGCCATTTCCCGCATTAGCAAGGTAGCATTAAGAACAGAGGACTGGGCCTTTGAGAGAATATATATATATATATATATATATATATATATATATATATATATATATATATATATATATATATATATATCCCTATGAGTCCACGAGAAAAGGGGCTTTAGTCGTTGCGCGAACCCTCGCTGATACATCGGGTCGGCTGGACATCAAAGCCAGCGACTGGCTCACCGCCCGATACGACCAATTCCACTGAGGTGGGGCGGCGGCTTACACCTGACTGCAAAATCTGCTGGGGTGTGTTCGATCCCCGGCGCGGGTGGGCGGGCGGGCATGCAAGCATGCAAGCCCCTCACAGCACGCACTGACTGGTCGTCCCCCCCACCCCCACCCCTTTCCCCCACATCAAGCTAACCCCAGGACTCTCTCTCTCTCTCTCTCTCTCTCTCTCTCTCTCTCTCTCTCTCTCTCTCTCTCTCTCTCTCTACCTCGCCGCTAAGGGCAAGTGTGTGTGTGTGTGTGTGTGTGTGTGTGTGTGTGTGTGCCTCTGCCCCTCGAACTCTGGGTAAGTGCGTCTCGGCCAACGCCTCGGGCTGGGCTGATTGGCACGGTGGAAGGAAGACTTAAACGAAGGGACGAAGACGCCCAGCGGGTAATGCAGCCTGCAACTGGGTAGCTCCCTCACTCCTGTCCCTCCACACACACACACACACACAACTCCGTCACTCCTGTCCACCCCCCCACACACACACAACTCCGTCACTCCTGTCCACCCACCCACCCCCCCACACACACACAACTCCGTCACTCCTGTCCACCCACCCACCCACACACACACACACCTGCTCACATCCTTTCAAGTCTGTAAGACAGGTCGATGTGGGGACAGAACAGCGAGAGGACATGACATGAAAGCAAGATACTTGTTTAAAAAAAAAAAAAACAGCGAGTCCCTGATCTGTGTGCCATAGTTCAGGCTCGTGTCATGAACCTAAACAACACATCTCTAATATCAAGCCCAGCGTCGAATCCCTGGGACACAGAGGAAGCCCAAGTTCGAAATCATGATTCGAAGCCCAATTTCATATGTGTGGTATGAAGCCTCACTTAGAATCCCCATCATGATGGCTAACTTCCAATGCCTGATATCAAGTCTTACTTCAAAAGCCTGATGTGTAACCCAGCTTTGAATGTGTGATACGAAGCCCACCTTCAAATGCATGTGTAACCAGGCTTCGAATAAGTGATCCGAAGCCTACCTTCGAAAGCTTCTCGTCTGGAGCCTAACTTCGAGCGCTGGACATCAGTCAAGCCCGGATGTGAAGCCGAACTTGAAATCCCTAATTTGAAGCCCAATAAGAGTGCCTCGGTACGAAGCCAAAAAAAGAAAAAAAAAAAAAAAAAAAAGGATATTCCGCACCTCCATTTCAAAACCCGCGACGCTCTATTCGAAACAGACGTGAAGGCGAGTCAGAGCTGAGTCACACACACTCCAAGTTCGAGCGTCAAATTACACACGATGTACTTTATGCCTTCCTCCTCCTCACCTCCCTCACTTCCCAGAATACACTCCTGAATAACCCAGAAGGCCACTCGTGAATAATGAACTAACGACCTGTGACGACACGGAGTCTCGCTTCGCCCTGCAAAGCGAACCGTTCGAAACTGTTTCACTGCTTCACGAACCCGAAAACACGGGAATGCATATTCAAGACGACCAAGTTCATTTCGGTGGGTTTTTAAGGGGGGTCGGTAGCCACTGAAATCACCGCCTCCAGCACGGGAATGTTAGGAAAAACACGCCAAGGCTTGAATTACAAGAAGGACCAATAAATATGTGCCTATTTTCGTATGGGGAAAAAAAAAACTGCCTTATCTATCCCTCTTATGAGTATCAGTTGCAAGACCCAACGACATATCCACCGCCACTGCCAAGGACACAGGGGGCTTATACACCATCCCCGTGAACGTGCAGACACGCCCGACACCCACCCACGTCTATAATGTGGTTAGCACGTGACATATCCCCGTCAACGTTAATATAATACGCCGTCAAAGCCATGTTAATATTATAGCGCCCCGTCAACCGTACACTACGTCGCGTCAACGCTTAACACTACCCTCCTGACCTGGTCAACGCTACCCTACGCTCTGTTAACGCGACTGTGCCACTCCCCGTCAACGCTACCCCCTACAACCAGTGAAAAATACCGTTAAACACGGTCCCGCGCCCCGTCAATACTACCCGACCGTGCCCCACCCAACGCTACCCAAAGTGCCCAATCAACGCTACCCTAAGACTACCCCACATGCCCAGTCAACGATACCCGATCCTCCTTATCCAAAGCCCCAGTCAACGCTTATCTTGACCAAGGCTGGGTACGGTGATCGCTAGACAAAGACGGACATCAAGTGAAAATTCAAAAAGTTCTCGCAGTAAATCAACTCTGACGACCTTTATCTTCAGCGAACACAACAAAAGCAACAACAAGTTGCACGAAGAAGAAGAAGAAGAAGAAGAAGAAGAAGAAGAAGAAGAGGAGGAGGAGGAAGAGGAGGAGGAGGAGGAGGAGGAAGAAGAAGAAGAAGAAGAAGAAGAAGAAGAAGAAGAAGAAGAAGAAGAAGAAGAAGAAAAAGAAGAAGAAGAAGAAGAAGAGGAAGAGGAAGATGAAGAAGAGGAAACAGGCTAAGGAAGAAGAAGAAGAAGAAGAAGAAGAAGAAGAAGAGTAAGATGAAGAAGAGGAAACAGGCTAAGGAAGAAGAAGAAGAAGAAGAAGAAGAAACAGGCTGGATTTCACGCACGGTGTAGACAAGAGCGTTTTAAAACCAATCATGGCATTCTTCAGGGCGATAATACTTTCCCGCCCGCAGTGCTACTGCGTATGTGTTGCCGCGCAAAAAGGCGGGCGAAGTGTGAGGGGAGCGAACGTGTGCACACGGATCTGCCACATTCCCTCACTGTGACACAGTCACGAACCCGTCCTGAATCCGAATCCGTGACTCAAATACCGTTCCAGTTCGAAGCCTGCAGCCGTGTACACCACAATAGACTATATAAACAAGGAAATTAATATATATATATATATATATATATATATATATATATATATATATATATATATATATATATATATATATATATATATATATATATATATAAAAGCCTTGGACAATTCGACAAGTAACTACAGGGTATACTAAACCAACTAGCATATGGTGGTTGTGTAGGTACGTCGTACCGTCCGCTGCCTCAAACAGTGTGACGGAGCGGAGGAGCTACACAATGTAAAGCGGTCCCAGGCTACGCTGCTGGGGTAGAAGAACTTAAAGAGACCATCGCAAGGTATTGTGGAAGGCCTATCCTATAACACTGCCCCTCGTCAACGCTAATTTAAACATGACCCCCACCGCCCCCGTCAACAACGCTACCCCCCTAACTTCATCCTCAGACCCGTCAACGCAATCCTAACCTTACTCCCACACCCCCGTCAACGGTACCCTAACCTTACTCCCACATCCCCGTCAACGGTACCCTAACCTCACTCCCACACCCCCGTCAACGATATCCTAACATTACTCCCACACCCCCGTCAACGCTACCCTAACCTTACGCTATACCCAACGCTACCTACCGTTACCTCCACCCCGTCAACGCAACCTTAAACTTACCCCACACCCCGTCAACGCTACTTAAACGTCATACCCTGCCCGTCAATGCTCTACCCTACACCCCGTCAACGCTTCCATCATATAGAAAGGTCAGTCAACGCTAAGTACCCTGCTCAAATCCATCGTATGGTAAAAGTTGCACGGAAGCGAAATACGGATATGTGAATGACCTAAGAAAGGAGAGGAGGGGAGGTCACCTGCGTATAAAATATACACGCAAGGACACCGCTTACTGAAAAAAAAAATGACGCATTTGCGCCTGAATTATTCAGGCGCAAACTGCACAAGAGAAATATACATACACCCCGATACATGCAAGGTAAACACACACACACACACACACACACACACACACACAGTTCAATACAAGCACACGCGACTCAAGGTACATGCATACTGGTGTCTTAATTATATCACAAAGACGCAGTCTCATTAAAAACCAAGAAACATGAGAGGTGGAACAAAATACAAGGAAGAAAAAATGGTCTTCGTGGTCAGCGCTCCTACCCGTGAATCAAGCGTGTCCGCGTTGGAGCGCAGGGTTGGGCAGGAAGTGCTCAGCCGACCCAGGTGTTCATCCTTCATCCTCAGAAGGGAGTACGTACTGGCTCGTCAAAAGAACTTACAACAAAGGCGTATACTACACACACACAAACACAATTATATATATATATATATATATATATATATATATATATATATATATATATATATATATATATATATATATATAATGTTTCTTGGCGCTACCTCGCTGACGCGAGTAACAGCGATTAAGTATAACGAGTAAATAAAATATATATATATGTATGAAACGTTACTTTAGTAATTACGGCTGCAATAAACAGATGATGCAACTTTACCCTCTTCCTCAGCAGTTTGCACGCTAACATATTTTGGTGGCGGTCAAAACTAAAGTCAGTTTCACCCAGAGACAAAAACTCCACATAACTTACAATACAAAAAAATAAAAAAAATTGCCCTCGAGCACTAAAAATGGGTATAAGTTTACAGTGTTTACTGGACACACAACACACCTGCAAAACTGGAGCAAAGTGGTACTACCGGGTTTGACCGTATGATCATCTTCCACGCATTCTTAAGGTCGAAACTGTTATTTTGCCCAACTGGTATTTCAATGTTTGAAACTACGTTAAAAATGAACATATATTTACCAATAACGACCAAAGGGTGTGAACAGCTTAAGGATTTAAACATACATTGGATCTTTAACGTTCGCAGGTTACGAGATCTCTGATATATACATATACTGATATATCCAATATGTCTCTGATATATACTGATATATTGATATATCTGATATACTCTGATATATACTGATATATCTGATATATAATGGTATACGCGAATGACGTCGTATTAGGAAAAATGCCTTAAATACCTAAAAAAAAAAAAAAAAGACCAAATAATTACCTTTCTCTTGACTGGTGTGACTCAATATAAAGAAAACGGGAAGGTACAGAAGCAAGTTTTCTGTAAACCGTGACGAAACACACACACACACACACACACACACACACACACACACACAAATGGTTTTCTCCTACCACGCTAAACATAAACACGAAACTCTATCCTCGAAGTCGAAGCGAACACAAAACTACTTCCCCTTAACAGAGGTGTGAGCAGGGAAGAGGGTAAGTACTCCCATTACAATTGTACAAGCCACGAAAAAAGCGACATACTCCCCTTCAACTCAAAGGTAAGAAGGTCACGAACAGTGCAGTTATTTCACCCAATCTACACAGTGTTACGACACAGAGGAAAGGGAAATGCACAAGACACCGACCCCAGAGCTGAGGAGACACGTGTATATCTACATACACACATACATACCCATCAAAATACATAGATACAACTCATGATACAATAAAAATAATATAACGTACGGGTGAAATACACAAAAGGAATGAGAATAATACACTTAATTAAGTCAAGACATGACACGAATACCAAACACCTGACCTGGTAAAAAAAAAAAAAAGGACACACACACACACACACACACACACACACACACACACACAATTAGAAGACAAAGCAAAACAATTCCACAATGAATTCGTAAACGCAAAGCGTCTCTCCCCTAATCAATACACGCCCACACACACACACACACATCTCAGACTTATTTGCAAGAGAGAGAGAGAGAGAGGGGGGGGGGGGGCAGGTCGTGTGCTAATGGATTGATAGAATGCACAGGCCAGTGTATCACATAGGAATGCTCGCCAGTAAAAGAAAATGGATTTTCAGGCAGGCATAATAAGGGGATACTTCTTCGATGTACAGAAAATCACTTTGGCAGAAGTGAAACTAAGGAAGCACGTGAGACGACCCTCCATGAAATGGGTGGAGTGCAGCTGGGGTCGGTCCTACGACCACCATTTCTCCTCTCGATCTATCTAGGTGATCTACCAGAAAGGAGCGATCTCATCACCTGCATATGTTTGCAGATGATGCGTAAGTCATGGCGGAGGTACAAACGAGGTGGACTGCATCGCTTTACAAGGGGACCTAGACAAACTCCCAAGTTGTTCCTATTCAATGGGCAGCACAATGAGGATGGAAGAGTGACAAAAGACCTCGATAAGAATTAACATCAAGCACAATATAAGCTATAGGGGCGTGTGTGTGAGTGTGTGAGAGGGACTGGCGAGTCGAGACTGTACCTAACCTGTCGTCAGAGTTCTAGACGATAAAATGTCTAATGGGAACTATGAGAATTGCCTTTTCACTGTCTGCTGGGAACTGTGAGAATTGCCTTTTCACTGTCTGCTGGGAACTATGAGAATTGCCTTTTCACTGTCTGCTGGGAACTATGAGAATTGCCTTTTCACTGTCTGCTGGGAACTATGAGAATTGCCTTTTCACTGTCTGCTGGGAACTATGAGAACTGCCTTTTCACTGTCTGCTGGGAACTATGAGAATTGCCTTTTCACTGTCTGCTGGGAACTATGAGAATTGCCTTTTCACTGCTAGGAACTATGAGAATTGCCTTTTCACTGTCTGCTGGGAACTATGAGGATTGCATTTCAAGGACATGGGTCTGGAAGTATTCCGCAAACTGTTCACGACATATTTTAGGCCAAAAACTAGAAAATGCCTCTCCAGTTTAGCCACCACACTCGGAGAAGCATACAGAACTAACACAGAAGCTCTGGAGCAGAGCAACAAAAACAGTACCAAAATCAAGAAAGGTGAGTTAGAGTAAGACGTTCAATGCCACAAATTTTCGCCCACCACTAAAGAGAGAAGAGTAAAATTGATTCGATCAGAACATTCAAGTTTTTAATCCAGTTTGATGACGTCGACAGTGAATAGTTCTTTCAAAGGGCAGAATAACCACTGGGCATGACAGGTAATTAAGGATGAAACCTGCTCGAAAAGACAATCAAAACATACTGATACAGTTATCACAACAGCGGGAGGATGGAGCATACTCAGCACTGAAACTGTCAACTTTTGCGATATACAGAAGTTTCAAAAAAGCTGTATGATAAGAGAGGAAGTTCAAGAGATGGGGGACCCAAGGATGTAGAACTCCCTCCCCTTACAGTGCAAATATCACACACACACACACACACACACACACACACACACACACACACACACACACACACACACGCATGCAGCGAAACAACCTTACATGTATGTAAAAGCAAACGCATACACATATAAACCTACACACACATACACAGTCATACACAAAAGACGTAAAGCCATTTCTAACAGAAGGAGCTGATATATACAGAGCCTCCGTGTGTCACCCACACCACATGCTACTACACTGGACACGCCTTCCTGAAATTCATTCCAGTACATGACACGCATTTCTGGGAGTCATTCAAGTACATGATATGCATTTTTGGAAGTCATTCCAGTACATGATATGCATTTCTGGGAGTCATCCAGTACATGATATGCATTTCTGGGAGTCATCCAGTACATGACATGCCTTTCTGGGAGTCATCCAGTACATGACATGCATTTCTGGGAGTCATTTCAGTACATGATATGCCTTTCTGGGAGTCATTCCAGTACATGATATGCCTTTCTGGGAGTCATTCCAGTACATGATATGCATTTCTGGGAGTCATTCCAGTACATGATATGCCTTTCTGGGAGTCATTTCAGTACATGATATGCTTTCCTAAGAGCCATTCCAATGTAGCAGGAAGCGCAGCTCCTACTGTCACACGGGCGAAGCTTCCAGAGTTCATCCCTCCCATCCGCCCCAAGGCGGGGCAGCCAGCCAGCCAGCCAGCCACTCCCGGAACGCCCCAGCAGGAGAGCAGCCGTCCTCCACCAGCCCGGGACGCCCCTAGCTGCTGGGGCCGCCCCGCCGCACCCCCCGGGCCTCTGATGGATAGCACCTAGGAGGGTGGTGGTGTTGAGGCCCGTGACGGCGGCTCAGCAGACTGACTGCTCGCACCTCAACGCCACTCGGTTCCGCAGGGAAGACAAACAACCCAGGACCCCGACGGTCTATGAGCAGGGTATCTGCTTGGGGTGGAAACATGGGGCAAGCCAGGTAAAAGACGTGATGTATGACGAGGAATCATCTGCTGGAAGGCATGGGAAAGCCGAGGAACAAGGGGATGTGGCGGTGTACGACGAGGCTCTCTCTCCTGGAAGATAATGGAAAAGCCAGGGAACGGAAGACCTGATGGTGTGGATCGAGGTTATCTGCTGAAAGGACAAGGGAAAGTCTGCAGGACTATAGGAACAGTATCCTATATTTCCTAATGCATAAGGATGGGAGACAGTGTGTAATTACTTTATCAAATCACCTTATTACTTTTCGTTTTTTTTTTTTTAGTTTCCTGTGTTCCAGGGTTATGGTTTGTTGACCTGAGTTGTCATAGGTCGACCCTACCGCCTGCGTCGTCATAGCTCTCTCTGTCTCGTCATCCCCTCTCTCTACGTCTTTTGGTCAGCTCTGAGTCATACTTTCTATTGCTCCCTGCATCTGTTGCTTCCAGAGTCACCAGCCCTCGTCGCTTCCCGGGTCTCTTGTTCATTGATTCCTAGAGAGTTGGTCTGTTGCTTCCAGGTGTGCTAGTCTCTGTGTTTCCAGTGCGCACTAGTCTTTCTGCTACTTCCTGGATCTTCAGTGCGTTGCATCCAAAAGCATTAATCTGTTGCTTCCAGATGCACCAGTCCCTTGCCTCCAGAAGCATCAATCTGTTGCTTCCAGATGCACCAGTCCCTTGCCTCCAGAAGCATTAATCTGTTGCTTCCTGGCGCACCAGTCTGTTGTCTCCAGAAGCATTAATCTGTTGCTTCCAGATGCACCAGTCCCTTGCCTCCAGAAGCATTAATCTGTTGCTTCCTGGCGCACCAGTCTGTTGCTGCCAAAAAGGCACTAATCTGTTGCTTCCTGGAGGGCTCGTCTCAGTTGCTTCCAGTCGCTGGAATGTTACTCTTGCCTTTAAAGTCACGATTCTTTCAGGGTTCCATCTTTACTAACCTTGTCTGCTGTCAGATGCAGCCACTTATTCTTTTTTTTTTTATATGAACAACTGTCAGTCTGATTTAAGGGCTGGTAGTCTAGTGCCACGGAGGCATTAATCTATCATTTTTAAGGGTACCTAGTATACTACCTCTAAGGCTACAGTAGTTCGTTTTTAACAATCACCTTCCCTTGCTACTACTCGTCAGCTTCTAATGTTTTCCCCCTGGGTCAACGAAGTCTTTACTTCCAGGGTCACAAGTCGCTCCTACTTCCAGGGTAACTAGTCGTTTATGCCTACTGTGTCAATACTGTTGCTCCCTGGAAAACCAACTAGGTCTTTGATGCTTCCCGGGTCAGCAGTCTGTTGCTGGGCAACCAGTCTTCGTTGCATCCCGCATCACCATACAGTACAGTTTCCATAATAATACTATACGTAATATCAACCATGATAATACCATAGGTAATATCAACCATGATAATACCATACATAATATCAACCATGATAATACCATACGTAATATCAACTACCAGACTTAACAATTCATCCGTAACAGCGATTCCTCTTACACAAATAGATTCACATACGTAATGTTTACTGTACTAGTTTTCAGCCGAGTGCGGTATTGTTCACAGTTGCTGGGGGGGTTCAATCAATGCCTAACAACAGTTCCATTGTCAATGTTCTTGCAGAGTGATTTTCTGGTCCAGTGTACTTTGAGGACGTTCTTGTGATAACAAGTTCCAGGGTCAACAGTTCTACTACGGAGGAAGGGCCTCTTCGCTGTAAACTTACGTCAGCACTGTTGTAAGGGTTAACAAGTTCCAGGATGTTGAGGATTCTCCACCTAGCTTCACAGATAAGGGGCAAAGAAGATCAATGAGTTGGAGCAACTGGAGGGCGAAGGGTTGGGTGGGATGAGGAGGAACAAGTGACTTAAGGAACGGTGGGGAGTTTAATGGGGGAAGAGGTGTCCCCGATGTAGACAAATGGGCTTGATTACAAAGAACGGGTGGAAAGCCCCGTACGACTTGGGCCTACATCCAGAACAAAGGAGGTTGAGGGTCTGGTCCATACAGGAGAGTTATATGCCACATAAACAGAATGCATTAAACTCTCAACGTAGGAGGAGGGGGTTGCTAAAAGCTGTTAACTCGATGTGGAGGAGAGGGGGGGCGGGTGGTGTCAGTGAGCGGCACCACCAGGGCACCTGAGCCGAGGGGGTCTGGAAGGGAACTATAGTGCGGGGCAGGAGTGCCTCAAACGGGGCACACACACACACACACACACTACTAGGACACCCCCCAGCTGTATACTATGCCACTGCCGGAGAAGTACTGGCCTCCCTCCCCACCTCTCTCTTTCTCGCGTGCCTAAGTGATGACGACGCCACAGTCTCCATTCACCATTCATGAAGCAATGTATCGACGGCCGCATTATACTGCCAATGCAATCGATATACTCTTATATTCTGCCTCCTACCTTTATGGCTGGGCTGCAGGCATTACCGCCCTCACGCCACTACCAAACCACAACACATAAAACATTCCACAGCTAGTAATATAACCGTAGCCTTAACACAGTCTCTCTACATTTCTTTGTGGGTTTTTTTTTTTCTCTTTTATTTTTATTTCTCTCTCTCTCTCTGCGACACAAGAGTTTGCACTAATGAGGATCGTGGATACACTTCCAAATCCTCCGTGACGTCGTGGTGAGCGGCGACAGCGGAGTGTACTACAGCGTAGGTGGTGACGGGAGGAGGAGCCGTGGCTGTAGGATGTAGGTGGGAGAGTGACCTCCGTGCCCGTGGTGGGCGGCAGCGAGGGAGGAGTCCTGACCACCGCGCCGCGTCAGGCCCCAGCCCACACTGCTGCTGCCGCTACCGCTGCTGCCTGCCTGCCTGCCTGCCCCTGCCTCCCACCCTCCCCGTGTTCCTCCTCCTCCTCCTCTCCCTCCTGCCCCTCCTCACTCCTCCTCTTCCTCTTGCCCCACCACCTCCCTCCTCCTCCTCCTCCTCCTCCACTATTCCTTCCTACTTCTCGTCATTTAATAGCCGCCCCCCAACCAATCACCACCAAGAGCCCCGTTCATAGACTTCCCCTTCTCCACCACTCGACGTTCTTCAACATACTCCCCGTCAAACTGAACCATCTCCTCCTCCTCCTCCTCCTCCTCCATCAATACCCATCCTCACCTTCAACTGCACCTTCTCTTCCTCCAACACTGTCGTAACTCCAAACTGCATCTCCTCCACCATGAACAATCTCTCCACACGAGCACCCACATGGTTTCCTTCATCACGAAACAATCTCTCTCTCTCTCTCTCTCTCTCTCTCTCTCTCTCTCTCTCTCTCTCTCTCTCTCTCTCTCTCTCTCTCTCTCAAACCCACTGGCTCTCCCAATTTACTACGACCATCAATTTGGACCTCATCCGACAACTCAGAAAGTAGCTACTACACCATCCCCGCCACAGTCACTTTCTGTCATCAGAGATCCCACGACCACTAGTTGTAGTTCGGCACCACAACGGCACTGAGCATTATCCAAGGTGGAACAAATAGCTACAAGATTAACACTATTCCAAAGACTGCAACTTTTTTTCTTTCTTTTTTACATACAGTGGCTTTATAAAGGCTGGCTCTGTGACGCTTTTACCCTTATTATAACTCCAATTTCTACTGTGTATTTTCCCTGCATACTTTGAGCTTATGGCTCTAATTTAGTAAATAAATAGTCTGTCACTATTACTGTTGTTATAATCATCACTATTACAATAATTTAGCATGATCTTCACATCTTACATAGGGCAAGAATTAGAATACTTTTCTCAAGCTTGGTCACAGCACCTACAGAAGCACAAAGAGCTAACAGAGAAGGTCCAGAGGAAGGCCAACAAAGATGGTGCTACAATTAAAAGAGCAGAGTTGAGGAGAAAGGCTTGGGGGGGGGGGGGGGGGTTAAAATTTACCCCATCATGGAAGAGAAAAGAGAGGAGGGTGATCAAGTCAAAGTCAATAACGTTTAAAAACAATCTAACGTTATTAAAGGAAAACGTTTCCAGGAAAGATGCAAGGATATGATAACTAGATGTTGTAAGATGAAATTAAGCTGAAAACTTTAGTTGAAAACAAATAAACATGAACGAATAGTGTGGACACCATAAAGAAATTCAAAATACTGTACGACAGAAGAGAAAGTTCAAGAGGTGGGAGGTCCTCACAAGTGTATAATTCCCTCCCAGTAAAGTTCAAAAAGGTAATTACACACACACAAACACACACACACACACACACACACACACACACAACCCGGCCTGCTACCATGTGGGTGAGGGAAGAAGGGAGGTGGAGGGGGGGGGGGGTGTAACCTTAACATACTTTGGTAAAGCAGGGAATTATTATGGTGAAGGTCTCTCTCTCTCTCTCTCTCTCTCTCTCTCTCTCTCTCTCTCTCTCTCTCTCTCTCTCTCTCTCTCTCTCAGGGCTTTTTTTTTTTTCCTCTTCTACTTTTTCTGTATCGACACGTCAACCCATCGCTCAGAGCCAACCCCTCCACTCCATCGTGGAGCCTGAGACTGGCTAATCTTGGACCTGAGACTGGCCAATCGTGGAGCCTGAGACTGGCCAATCGTGGAGCCCGAGACTAGCCAATCGTGGAGCCTGAGACTAGCCAATCGTGGAGCCTGAGACTGGCCAATCGTGGACCTGAGACTGGCTAATCGTGGAGCCTGAGACTGGCCAATCGTGGAGCCTGAGACTAACCTATCGTTGAGGTAGGCTAGCCAATCTTGCAGCCTGACACAAACCAATCCAGTAGCCTGACACAAACCAATCGTGGAGCCTGAGACTAGCCAGTCGGTTGAGACCATAACAGACAAGGTCAATAACCACCTGGGAAGGGGGTGGGGGGGAAAGTTCCAGACACAACCAATCAGCTTAATGAAATAACCAATCAGCTTAATGAAACCGATCACCTTCCTGAAACTAACTCACACGGCTTTACTGAAACGACCGCAATCACCTGACTGAAGGCAATTAATCAGACGACACCAACATCTCGATGAACTTTCCTGAAGCTATTTCGATCGCCGTAATGAACCATTCCAGCTAACATGGGATGTTCAGGTGTCGTGACACAGGGACACAGATATGATGACAAGAAGCTGTGGAGACTTAACTGTACAGACCCAGCTAACACGGGATATTTAGCTGTACAGACCCAGCTACCGCGGGATACTTACCTGTACAGACCCAGCTACCACGGGATACTTAGCTGTACAGACCCAGCTACCGCGGGATACTTAGCTGTACAGACCCAGCTACCACATGATACTTAGCTGTACAGGCCCAGCTACCACGGGGTACTTAGCTGTACAGGCCCAGCTACCACGGGGTACTTAGCTGTACAGTCCCAGCTACCACGGGGTACTTAGCTGTACAGTCCCAGCTACCACGGGGTACTTAGCTGTACAGGCCCAGCTACCACGGGGTACTTAGCTGTACAGGCCCAGCTACCACGGGGTACTTAGCTGTACAGTCCCAGCTACCACGGGGTACTTAGCTGCAGATATCTAGCTTACAGGGAGACATACATGTGGAGGTGGGGGGACCCAACTAACACGAGGGAGTTAGCTGTGAAGAGCCAGCTAAAAGAAGAGGGGTAGTGTGTGTGTGTGGGGTGCGTTGGGGAGGGGGAGGGGGGAAGGGGAAGGGGAGGGGGAAGGGGGAGGGGGAAAGGGGAAGGGGAAGGGGAAGGGGGAGGGTTAACACTCCACTGGGAACACATGGGTAGGGGGGCACCATTCAACACTCCCGCCCCTCTTCCTCTCCCCCCATGGCCAGTATTGAACCATCTGCTGCCGCTGCTGCCGACACTGTGTGTGTGTGTGTGTGTGTGTGTGTGTGTCGCCATGTTCACAGCCTGAGTTGCCATATGCCACCCCAACTTCCAATACCGAGTTGCCATAGACCAACCCCCCCCCCCCCCACTATCCATGGTGCGTTGCCATATACCCACCCATTACCACCACTGGTGGGTTGCCATATGCCATTCCACTGTCGTTCGTAAGTTGCCATTAGCCATCGCACTACCACTAGTGAGTTGCCATTTGCCAAACCACTCCCAATGCCGAGATGCCATACGCCATCCCGAGTTGCTACACACGATACCGCTGCCACACACCATTCCACTTACCAATGGCAAGTTGCCATGTAAGTCACCACTCCTACAGGTGAGTTGCCATGCAACATTCCCTCTCCCACAAGTGAATTGTCTTGCACCACCCCCACAATCACTAGCGAGTTGCCATGCACCACTACCACTGCTGTGAGTTGCCATACTCCACCTCCACTACCACTGGAGAGTTGCCACTTACCATTCCGTCACAACCAGGGTTGCCACAAGCTGTCGCACTACCATTAATGAACTGCTCCAAACCACGGCAATCACCAGCCGACCATGCACACCCCACCCTTAAAAACAACCACAGAAACCCCAGACAACCACCATAACCACAAAACCCTTGCCCACGCCACAGACACCACGCCATTACCTACCTCAACCCGCCACAGAAGGCGTGCGCCACCACAGTCATGACGTAGTGGAGGAGGACACCACACCTCGGCAACACCACTACGACAATCATACCAGGCCAATAATACCACTACATTAACCCTCCTATAAACACACACACACACACACACACACACACACACACACACACACACACACACACACACACACACACACTTAACTCTACGGGAAACACTTGCCAGAGTTCACTAACACTATTTACATTGTTATCATTACATACACCACGACCCCCCCATCCCATTCTTAAGGGCTTCCTTCAATCTTAAGGTTGCGTTACAATCAGTAACAGGGAGCACGTGAACTCTTGCAGCGAGAAGTTCTTCGACAGAGCTGTATTCCATTGATTTTTAAACACGATAAAGTGTCCAATTTTGTATATCTATCCATCCATCTATCTATTTATCCATCTATCTATCTATCTATATCTATATATATATATATATATATATATATATATATATATATATATATATATGTATACTTTTTATACTTGATTGCCGTTTCCCACGTTTACGAAGTAGCGCCAGGACCAGGTGAAGTCCGCCCGCATCCACTCACATCCATTCTCTAGCTGTCATGTGCAACGCATCGAAACCACAGATCCCTGTCCACATCCAGGCTCCACAGACCTTTCTATGGTTTACCCCGGACGCTTAATATGCTCTGGTTCAGTCAACTGACAGCACGTCGACCCCAGTAAACCATATCGTTCCAATTCACTCTATCCCACGCAAGCCTTTCACCCTCCAGCATGTTTAAGTCCCGATCGCTCAAAATCCTTTTTTCTTTTACTACGTCCTTCCATCTCCACTTTTGGTCTCCCCCTTCCCTCTACATCCTCTACGACATACTTTCCTCACTCATTCTCTCTGTATGTCAAAGCCAATTCAGCATACCGTTTTCAACGCTCTCAACCCTATAATCACTGTTTGACCTATGTTTACGCCCGGCAGACGTGGATGGCTTTATGAGAGCTGAGGAGCCTCAAAAAAAAAGGGGGTGGGGTGGGTTACAGGGGCAGAAAGGTGAGAGAGAGAGAGAGAGAGAGAGAGAGAGAGAGAGAGAGAGAGAGAGAGAGAGAGAGAGAGAGAGAGAGAGAGAGAATCGTCATCATACAGTGAGCGTACATTCTTATTCAGTTCCCATCACGAATCCGCCGTCTTCCGAGCTGGATTCGAACCCTGGTTACAAGGTACTGAATTCCGGTACATGCGAAGCCACTCGGTTATCCATATCCACGGCCTGGAGGATCACGGGTCTCGGGAACATACACCCGGCACAGAATCCCTGTTTATATGATAATAATAATAATAATAATAATTATTATTATTATTATTATTATCATCATCATCATCATCATCATCATCATCGTTATCATCATTATTATTATTATTATCATTATTATTATTATTATTATTATTATTATTATTATTATTATTATTATTATCATTATTATTATCATTATTATTATTATTGTTACTACTACTACTACTACCATTATTATTATCATTATCATTACTGCTATTACTATTAAACTAATTATAATGATAATTCTTACTGTGAGTGAGTGCAATTATTCACTGTACGTGATCGAGGAGGGAGCTTTACGCTGGTGGGGCCCCCCTCCTCATATTCTCTGCTATAAAATAAATGTTTAAATTCAACTTTAATTTAAATTTAACTTTATGTTATATCCTCTAGTTGCTCTGTCCCTTCTACATCTCTCGAGGGATTGGTCACAGTCTACGTCTTCGATCTGGCTTAAAAGCTTGTGGTCAGGTCACCCCTCACTCTTCTCTACTCCAAGATGGAGAAATTTAAAGTTTCTATGGCCTTTCCCTGTAACTTAGCTCTCTTAAATCTGGCACCATCTTTGTTCCTCCACCACCTCCTCCTCTGGACCTTCTCTACCAGCTCTTTGTGCTCCTTTAAGTGCACCGGTGACCAAACCTGAGAAGCATATTCCAAGTTGTGGCCGTAAGGAGAATATGAAAAAGTTGCAGGATACATCCTTACCCTTAGACTCCAATGGTCAAATATAATCTAGAAGCTGTGTGTGTGTGTGTGTGTGTGTGTGTGTGTGTGTGTGTGTGTGCGTGTGTCGCCACCAGCGTACATGTGGTGACTATCAATTAAGGTGCGGCCGGCGGGCGTGGTGACCTCTGACCTTTAAGGCTGCACCTGACCCAGCTTGGCCTAACCCGGTCCCTGGGCCGGGCCGGGCCGGGCCAAGACGGGGCTGGGCTGCGACTGGGAGCCAGAACGACACGTCGTCCTTGCCTCCCTCACCAACCCCCCACCACCCCGCGAAAGAGTCTGAAGTGAGTGGAGGAGGGGAGGTGGGAGGTGACGTGCCTGGGGATCACGTCATCAGCGGTGGCCTGGGACGAGAGAGAGAGAGAGAGAGAGAGAGAGAGAGAGAGAGAGAGAGAGAGAGAGAGAGAGAGAGAGAGAGAGAGAGAATGACATGACATCCCAGGCTGAATGTTTTAACGTCTCAAAGGAAAATACATCGTGGCAGAGATTAGCCTTGGACCCAGTATAACCTGCACAGAATTAGCACACCTGGTGTGTATGTAAGTATGTATGCATATATATATATATATATATATATATATATATATATATATATATATATATATATATATATATATATATATATATATATATATATATATCCCTGGGGATAGGGGAGAAAGAATACTTCCCACGTATTCCCTGCATGTCGTAGAAGGCGACTAAAAGGGGAGGGAGCGGGGGGCTGGAAATCCTCCCCTCTCACTATTTTTTTTTTAATTTTCCAAAAGAAGGAACAGAGAAGGGGGCCAGGTGAGGATGTTCCCTCAGGGGCCCAGTTCTCTGTTCTTAACGCTACCTCGCTAACGCGGGATATGGCGAATAGTTTGACAGAAAAAGAAAGATATATATATATATATATATATATATATATATATATATATATATATATATATATATATATATATATTTTCCCAAAAGAAAGAACAGAGAAGGGGGCCAGGTGAGGATATTCCCTCAAGTGCCCAGTCCTCTTTTCTTAACGCTACCTCGCTAATGCGGGAAATGGTGAATAATATGAAAGAAAGATATATATATATATATATATATATATATATATATATATATATATATATATATATATATATATATATATATATATATATCCCTGCCTGAGCCAGATACACATCTTATCGACCAACCCTTTGGGATGGATGAACAGCTGGGTTGACTGTGGACCGACTGCCGTAAACCAGGACTCGAACCCAATGCGCTCGACCCTGGGAGGCCCCTGAAGGCAGGCTGACCCTAACCTTCTTGAGCACGACAGCACGGCGGTCGTACCACACTGCGCCAGGGTCGTGTCGTCGTGCTCGCCAGGAGGGAGGGAGCTGCAGAGTGGTGCGGGTCGTCGTGGTCGTGGTCGTAGTGACGGTGGTCGTCGCATCGACGTGCGCTGCTCTATCGCGGCGGGTCGTCCGTCGTCGAGCCGACGCGTCGTCCCGTGAAAGGGCTGGTGACGGGTGGCTGGCTGGCTGTGCCTGGGAGGGTCGTGTGATCATTTTCCATCAATAAGATAATGCAGTCCAGAGGCTGCCTGCCTCCCTCCCTCCCCCTCCTCAACCCCATCCCCCTTCCTCAACTCCCTCCCCCTCCTCAACTCCCTCCCCCTCCTCAACCCTCTCCCCCTCCTCAACCCTTCCCCCCCCAGAGGGTAGGGGGAGGGGGGGAAAGGGGGTTTCAGGAGATCGATGTCGGGGGACGCGACACACCTGCTGGTGTGCTGGTATGCCGCCTGGGAGGAGGAACTCCCTCCCTCCCCTTCAACCCCAACCCCGGCCCCTCCACCTGGTCTCGCTGGTGTTGCAAGCTCTCGGTCCCGGTCCTCCCGGTCCTCCCGGTCCTGGTCGTCCTGGTCCTACCGCTCCTGGTTCTCCCGGTCGCTCCTGGTTCTCCCGTCCTGGTCGTCCTGGTCCTCCCGGTCCGGATTATCGTGGTCCTACTGGTCCTGGTTGTCCTGGTCCTCCCGGTCCTGGTCGTCCTGGTCCTCGCGGTCCGGATCCTCGTGGTCCTACCGGTCCTGGTCGTCCTGGTCCTCCCGGTCTTGGTCGTCCTGGTCCTCCCGGTCCTGGTCCTCCCGGTCCTGGTCGTCCTGGTCCTCCCAGTCCTGATCGTCCTGGTCCTCCCGGTCCTGGTCGTCCAGGTCCTCCCGGTCCGGATCCTCGTGGTCCTACCGGTCCTTTCCACTTTGTCACTCTCCCACTCTCCCTCTTCCCACCCCAGATCACAAACACCTCTCCCACTCTCCTCCTCCTCCTCCTCCTCTTCTCTCTCTCTCTCTCTCTCTCTCTCTCTCTCTCTCTCTCTCTCTCTCTCTCTCTCTCTCTCTCTCTCTCCTCTCACTCTTCTCTCCTCCTCCTCTCCCTCACCGACTACCAGTTAAGGAACAAGCAAGCTGTTGTTGCCGTTAAAAGATTTGCCAGGCCTTCCCCTCACTTCCTCTTCCTCTCTCTCGTAAGACACAGGTCGTCCTTCCCCTTTTACGCAAACAAGTATATATATATATATATATATATATATATATATATATATATATATATATATATATATATATATATATATATATACACAGATAGACAGATATAGACAGACAGACAGATAGGTAGGTAGGTTGGGGGGAGAAAGAGAGAGAGAGAGAGAGAGAGAGAGAGAGAGAGAGAGAGAGAGAGAGAGAGAGAGAGAGAGAGAGAGAGAGAGAGAGAGAGAGAGAGAGAGG
>NC_092229.1:48053930-48076430 GCF_036320965.1 Panulirus ornatus
CCTAACCTACGTAAAATGCCCGGGTGATATGAAGAGCAAATATTCCATCCAATTGAAAGAAAAACAATAATGATAATGAAGGTGCTCGCTGAATCTGATTTAAGAAGGAAAGGTAAGGGGAAAGGGGATGGAAGGGGGTTGGCAATCCCCTTTTCTAGGCGTGGGGGGGGGGGGGATGATTTGATTCGAGCCCTGATATATATATATATATATATATATATATATATATATATATATATATATATATATATATATATATATATATATATATATATTTCTTTTTCTTTCATACTATTCGCCATTTCCCGCATTAGCGAGGTAGCTTTAATGACTAAGGACTGAGCCTTTGAGGGAATATCCTCACTTGGCCCCCTTCTCTGTTCCTTCTTTTGGAAAATGAAAAACGGGAGGGGAGGATTTCCAGCCACCCCGCTCCCTCCCCTTTTAGTCGCCTTCTACGACACGCACGGAATACGTGGGAAATATTCTTTCTCCCCTATCCCTAGGGATATATATATATATATATATATATATATATATATATATATATATATATATATATATATATAGCACCTGCTATAACCAGATACCTTCCATGAGACACACAAGAACGGAGACCGTACACATTGGGGCGGGGAGGAGGGGGGAGAGGGGGTGGTTAGGGGTGTCCTTCGTGCGTCCGGCAGCACAGCCCTGGTACCTGCTGCGTCCCGGTCCCCTTCCCTCCCCTCCCCAAACCAATCGACCTGCTGCCGGTTCGTCCAGTCGAAACTGTCGTATGGCAGTAACACCCGTCGTTCTCTAGTCGTCGTCGCACGAACGAGGCCCATGGGGAGGGAGGGGGGCAGTTTATAATAATGCAAACGAGCGAGTAATGACGAGAGAGAGAGAGAGAGAGAGAGAGAGAGAGAGAGAGAGAGAGAGAGAGAGAGAGATCCCCCCCCTGTGATAACACCATATCATTCATGATATACGCGGGGCGGGGCGGGGCGGGGCGGGGGGAAGGGATTGGGGAGGTTGAATTTAACGGCAGTCAATTAACGAGCCATAAACCAGTTTGCCACTTGATAACTCGGCATAAAACAACCCCTCCCCCCTTCCCCCCCACCATGGACAATAATGGCCAACAACTCACAGCCAGAGGCAGCGGCCATAATAATCCCGGGGACACATAACCGGTTGAAATTACCAATAACTCAGCGAATAACCCACAAACATTTACGATAATCCGGGGGGCGGGCGCTGGAGGAGGAGGGGGTGAGGGACAATATCACGGGGCCATTCCCGGGCGCTCCCCCCCCCCCCCCTCTCGGAGGAGGGAGGGCCAAACTGCAGCTCATACGAAGGGAGGGGGAGGGACAATGACAGGGGCTTGCATGGGACCATTGTCGGCCATGGACACGGAGCGAGTCCTTCATATGGCCTGTGTGTGTGTGTGTGTGTGTGTGTGTGTGTGTGTGTGTGTGTGTGTGAGGGGGGAGGAGGCTGGGGTTCCCGACGTGTGTATGTATGCAGGCGCACGTCCCAAGCCCGTCAAACCGCCGAGTCACGAAGACAAAGAGATCAATCCCCCACTACCACCAACACCTCCTCCTCAACCACGACCATCCCCCCACAATGGACTACCATCACCACCACCTGCACGAACACCACCACGGCACCACCACTCGGAGGGGAGGAACCAGCAGCCTCAGCGAGAGCCCACGACTACACGGGCGGCGGTCTCTTCCCTGTATCGGTAGGTGGGAGGGGAGAGGGCATTCATGTCACCCCAGCAACTGGTGACTGGGGAGCATGTGGGGTGGGGGAGAGCGGGCTGGGCGAAGAGGAGGAGGAGGGGTGAAGGAGAGGGAGGGTCCGCAAGCACCTCTCAAGTGCATTAAGCCGCCGGCGCGAAATGGATAAATCCTGGTGGACAAGGGAACGCTTCTGTTGGCGGCGCCCCCACCACACACACACACACACATACCTACCTACCTGCCACCGCTGGGAGCTGCTGCTTCTGCTACAGGCTGGCTGTTCCTGTACCTTCTTTATTCTGCTCTTGTATCTCAACTACGCCTCAGCTGCAGCTGGTCCTTCTGCCAGCTGGCGCTCTCGCCACTGTTCCTGCTTCTGCTGACGCTCGGCTTGTGGTACCTACAACCCTCTTCTTCCCTCTTGCTCTCTACCTGGTCATGGAGTTATATCTGCCAACACACTCCAAGGACTTCTAATCCTGCTCCTCCCTCTTCCTCCCTCCCCTGCCACTTCATTCCCTCGTGGTCCTGAGCTCTGACTACCCTCACCGACCAGATCCCTCGGCTGAGAGAGAGGTTCAAAGGCGACTCTAACCCGGATGCTCAATGCGACGCATCCCTGAATGCCACCCAGCCCTCTACCGTGTATGTCTCATGCGTCGGCACGGCTCCTGGTTCACTGACCCCACACTAGCGGAGAGCTGTTTGATCTAGACACAAATACATAAATCCCTCCGTCAGCCCAGCCGACCAATCGGCCTAGCTGGCCAGACAGCACGGGCTGGGGAGGGCCTCCCTGGCGGGCGGCTGGGAGGGGCGGATACAACAAGTTAGCGGCGACTGCCTGAAGTTGACAACAGGTTAGTACCTCAGTGACTTCACTTGGGGGGGCGTGTTGGGGGGTTTCCTGGCCCGTGATGAAATCACCAGCGGAGGTCCTTTTTTCCTGCCCGGCCTACCTTGGCTCCCCCTGACCCCCCCCCCCCCAAGAAAAAGAAGAAAAAAAAAAATTGGTCACAGTAAAGGGACCAACACCTGCCTCGCCACACCTTGTGGCTGAGAGGCGAAATGCCTCGCCTCACATGACTGACTGCTAACGGAGTGATCAACTTCTACGTCAACCACGCCAGAAAGGGGGAGACCAAGGGCTCTCACCATAGCCACGAGTTAATATGAAACAGTAGGACAAAAAAAAAAAAGGGGGGGAGCTAAAAAGACACAGAGGAGAACTTCGTCCCCTCCAAACTGCCATCAAAATTTTATGGAGCAAATACAAGTCCCTCACCAAAGGCGACCTCTCACTCGCGTTTTTACCCTCAAGCAAGCTGAGTCCGGTAACACCGATATCTACCCATCTATCTACCTATCTATCTATCTATATGCAGAATATATCGATGGCCAGTGTTCGAGAACAGAAGTGTATTCATATCTCCAGATTAGAGAGAGAAAGTAAACTTTGCGACATCATAACCCTGACTCATCCCTTCTGGTCAGGTGTGGCTCTCGGGGTAGCTTCGTCGCGGGGGTGATGCTGGCCCCGTGAGTGCCCCGGGTCGTGAGTGACGACGGGGCACTCGCCCCCCACACGCCGGAAGTTCCTCCCGGGATTCATTAGGGCCTTGGAGGTACATGAGTGGCAGGATGTTCCTGCAGGAGGAGGGAGGAGGTGGGGAAAGAAGCCGTCCCACATCAATCCTCGAAGGACGACCAAGTTCCTCCTCAGGCTGGTCACCGTCCAACCTCATTCCACGAAGGACGACCAAGTTCTTCCTCAGGCTGGTCGTCGTCCCAACCTCATTCCTCGACGACCAAGTACCTCCAAAGGCTGGTCGTCTTCCCACATCAATCCTCGAAGGACGACCAAGTCCCTCCTCAGGCTGGTCGTCGTCCCAACCTCATTCCTCGACGACCAAGTACCTCAGGCTGGTCGCCGTCCCACTTCATTCCTCAAAGGACGACCAAGGTCCTCCCCCCCCCCCTCATGCTAGTCGCACTCGGAGATCCCCACACGATCCGCCTGGCTCCTGGCTGACGAACGATGGCGAGACAAGATGCGTCGCACAGCCTCGACCCCCAACATTTCTCTCGGCCTCGTGTCATCACACCCACGTAACCCCAGGTCTCGGACATTATTCAAGGCGACCGAAAACCGACTCAAAGTGAGGATATAACGCTCTGGAAGATGGTCCCTTTTCCAGTCACATTATTTTCATCCAGGTCGTTATATTCTCATAATTAAATGTAAGGATATTATGGGGCCTCTCCCCAGCCAGCAGGAAAGTGGGTGTTCAAGGTAAACTCGGCTTAACTAGGTCACTAACTTCGTTATCAAGGGTTTTTTTCTACAGGCCCCCATGGTATTCTACATTGATTACTACTCTCAGGGGATTTCTTTATTGTTCTATACCATTCGCCATTTCCCGCGTAAGTGAGATAGCGTCACGAACAGAGGACTGAGCCTGAGAGGGGAAAATCCTCACTTGGCCCCCCCTTCTCTGCCTTCTCTTGGAAAAGTAAAATATAGGGAAGCATTTCCAGTTCCTCACTCCCTCCCCTTTTCGGTCACCTTCTACGACAAGCAGGGATATGTGGTCAGTATCCTTTCCCCCCTATCCCCACTTAAGTGCCATAAGTATATTACAATCCAGTACTTCCCTTCCGAGGACCCCCAACTGTGGTTCCAACAAGTCTTCCTCACCACCTGCCCATCATGACCTGGACTCCCATGCAGCGCCTCACCACCTCCTCCCTCCTCCTCATCCATCGTCTAGGGATAACCCTGGTGCTGGTGACTCACCACATGACCATTCATCTTCGACCGTCCTCCATGGTGTGGTTATGTCGTCACCCTCTCCTACAGGAGCTTCGCTACATCAGGGAGGAGCTCGCTATCTGTCCCGTCAAGTGGGAGAGTCCCTGACATCCCTCGTGGGAAAGGGGGAAGGACCTCTCACCTCACCATACCTGCACCACCTGGGCGTAGGAGGAAGGACCTCTCACCTCGCCATACCTGCCCCAACTGGGCGTTGGAGGAAGGACCCTCATTTCACACCTGCCCCACCTGGGTGTGGGAGGAGGGACCCTCACCTCACCATACTTGCACCACCTGGGCGTAGGAGGAAGGGCCCTCACCTCCCCATACCTGCCCCAACTGGGCGTTGGAGGAAGGACCCTCATTTCACACCTGCCCTACCTGGGTGTGGGAGGAGGGACCCTCACCTCACCATACTTGCACCACCTGGGCGTAGGAGGAAGGACCCTCACCTCACCATACCTGCACCACCTGGCTATCTCATGTCTAGTCATCAGTCTCGCGTGAAGGACTGACCTACCTCGTTCCGTCTGACCTGACCTCTGTCCATCTGATCAAACCCGACCTCCTACCTTCCTTGACGTCTTGAACTGGCCTCACCTTCGCTCATGTCGTATCGAACCTGAAATCCGTTCGCTCATGCCGCATCTAACCTTACATTCGCTCTATCGAGTCGTACCTAACCTAAAATAAGTTCGTCGGATTATATTCTGACGTTCGTTCCACTGCAGTCTGATCTAAAGTCGACCATCATCGTTCACTTAAACAGCCTGCCGCGCTCAGTAATGACCACCCCTCTGACCTAAATATCATAACGCAAAATCCACTCAACACCCCACCCTTGTGGGCTCACCAGAGAGAGAGAGAGAGAGAGAGAGAGAGAGAGAGAGAGAGAGAGAGAGGTGTGGCCCTCCCTCCCTTGTAAGTGCTGCCGTGACATGACTGGCAGGCAGCTCGAGGGTCTTGCAGGAAACAGGTTCAGCAGTAGCCACACACACACACACACACACACACACACACACACACACACACACACACACCAGCCTTCCCTTCTCCACGCCGGCCGTTAAGTCTCTGTGGAGCTGATGAGTTTTACGACAGTTGTGAGGCTCTTCTTCCCCCGCTGACTCCCAGGCTACCTCTCCTCCCTCGGGGCCTGCCCGAGTTATGCTCCCTCCTCAAGAAAGAGCGCCGGTTGTGGCAAGGAGCTGAAAGAGTTTTAAGGGAGGGACGGTTACTGAACACACTTACTCCTTCCAACGACTCCTCTCACATCCCCAGCATTCCCCCGTCGTACTGACAAGCAGCCCACGAACGTATGCTGTATAAATGTACATTATTTCCTTAGTTTGTAAGACATTACACGAGTCCTGACCCACCAGAGCTCTGAGCACCAGCGACCCCCTAAGAGGCTTGAGTTATTTCGACCAGTCACCACGACCTTCGACCCACCACGTCTCTCCCCTACCACCACGTCTCTCCCCGACCACGTCTCTCCTCGACCACGTCTCTCCCCGACCACCACGTCTCTCCTGAGCCTGAAGAACAACCCCTGAAGCTCCCCCATAACTCAAGACGCCGACCCTCAACTCCCACCTACTGCCGGAGCGACGTGCCGTGTCACAGACGGTGGGAACTACTACTACTACTACTACCACCACTTCTCCTCCCATCCCCTCCGCGGGGGTCACGTCTGATGGCCCCCCGACGACGACGCGATAAGCACCGGCAGGCAGGTCCTGAGGTGAGGGAAGGGGGTGTTATGCAGAGAGGAGGAAGAGGGAGCGAAGAGACCAGGCGGGGGGCTCCACACCAACCATAAACAATGACAATAAGCAACAATTTGAGGGGGAGTTATTTCCCCCCCTCACCTTTATCCCCCCCCCCCCCAAAGGGGCGACCTCCGTCATCTTGAGCACCCAAGACGCCACACGACGCCAATGTTCGGCAATTCAAGTGCTGAGGAAAAAAAAAAAAAATACGACCTGGTTGAGATAGACCAAACGTCCGTAAGATTATAATGGGATATATACAAGTTCCAGGGTACGTCAATGAACAAGAAAAGTTCCCAAGTATCAAGGGTGAACGAGAGAGTTCTAAGTTCAGTGGGGGGAGAGAGAGAGAGAGAGAGAGAGAGAGAGAGAGAGAGAGAGAGAGAGAGAGAGAGAGAGAGAGAGAGAGAGAGAGAGAGAGAGAGAGAGAGAGAGAGAGAGAGGGTTTATGGTATTAAAAGAAAAAAAGTCTTTTCTACAGGAGAAACAGTTTAAGATAGTGAGGGAGCCTTCACACAACACACACACACACACACACACAAACACACACACACACACACACACGCAAAACCACTACCACACACACCACCAACACCACCACAGCCACTATAAACCACCACAACCACTACAAACCTCCACAAAAACACACCACCACCACAACCATTACAAACCATCACAAAACACACCATCACCACAGCCACTACAAAAACACACCACCACCACCACAACCATTACAAACCATCACAAAACACACCATCACCACAGCCACTACAAAAACACACCACCACCACCACAGCCACTACAAAAACACACCACCACCACCACAGCCACTACAAAAACACACCACCACCACCACAGCCACTACAAAAACACACCACCACCACAACCATTACAAACCATCACAAAACACACCACCACCACCACAGCCACTACAAAAACACACCACCACCAACACCACAAGAATGTGGCTGGCATGACCCCAGTCAATACAGCGACCCGCCTGTTCTACATTACCGTGTTTAGCAGTGGCAAGAATGCCACAGATCCACTGTTTAAGACCGAGGATATATACATATTCGTGACAGATACGAATCTTGCCCTGGGATGTGTAACGCGTCTGCCGCACGAACAAGGAAGGAGGAGGCACAGACGAGCTGCTCTACATAGAAGTGTCTATGACCCCAAGGAGGGGCTGGGTAAGTGGGCCCGATGCCGTCTGTGCATCGGGCAGGCATATACACTCCCGCGCGCATGCATGCCACCACACGACCCCGGGACTGATAGCGTCCTTCCGGGAGCAATAGAATGATACGACCCGATATTTATGAGCAAGACGGACGCATAATTAAACCTTATATTTTTCAGTTTTCCTTTTCCAACACTCGTAAATCAAGGGCCGGGAGAAACTACACTTTAACATTAACCTCCCCCGATCTAACGTGGAGAGAGAGAGAGAGAGAGAGAGAGAGAGAGAGAGAGAGAGAGAGAGAGAGAGAGAGAGAGAGAGAGAGAGAGAGAGAGACAGACAGACGAGAGAGTTAATTATTAACACTGGGTGGAATAAGCCGGGAGACAATAACGGGTACGTTAAATCTAGCTTTGGCTGTTGCACAGCTGACTGGGAGACCAATATGTGTACGTAGGAGAATAATAAAAAAAAAAGATCCATTTCTGTCCGTGGTAGAGGGAGAGAAATAGAGAGAAGCGGTACGTGATTAGAGAAGAAGTCGCAAGTGTAAGTTGTACGCATTCTTGACGTGGTACACAGAAAACAAGATCACTCTGTGTGCGGTTCAAGCGTAGCATAGCGGCACGGAGTACAGAACTCTGTGTACGTTAAAACCCCCACCTGTGTGTGATACAGAAAGGCCCGGGAGTGTTCGTATTAGCAAGAGATAAATTTATGTAAGTTCTGGGTAAAGAACTATCCACGTACGTGGCACAGAAAGGCCCACGAGTGTGGCATATTGGTAAAAGACTTTCCTCTCTTTTAAATTGTGCTCAGAGGACCGCCTATATATGTGGCACAGAGAGGTCTCATGTGTGGACGTGATAAAGATCCGTTTCCATACGATACAGACGTGGCAGATAAAGCTCCAGGCGCGTATGTGGTAGAGAAGGCCCATCTATGTAACGGGACACACACACACACCCAGCTGTGTGCGTGGTAGAGAGGGGCTCACGTATGTACGTGTCAGAGACCGGCTCATGTATGACGAAGACCCATTTATGTACGTGACGGATAAAGATCCATCTCTTGTTCGCTATATGGAAAGGCCAGGCCACGTAGTGTACGTGGTAGGCAAAAATCCACCACCAATGTACGTGGTGAAGAGAGAGAGAGAGAGAGAGATCCAACTGGTGTACACGGTGGAGGCCCGCATGTGTTACGGGGGGCAAAGAGGAGTCCACCTCTCTCTCTCTCTCTCTCTCTCTCTCTCTCTCTCTCTCTCTCTCTCTCTCTATCTATCTATCTATCTATCTATCTATCTATCTATCTATCTAACTATCTATCTATCTATCTAAAATTCCTCTACAGGTTAAGCTTTTCAACGACCCTCTTCGACTCCTATCAAGGTCATTTTGGTATTAGTGTAGCCCGAGTGATCTTTCCTGGACACTCCCTCCCTTCCGGAAACCCGGTACGGCTTGAGAGGCTCTGCCCAGGGTCTTGTGCGCGGAGCACCTCTCCTCTGAGCGGCTACTAAAGCTGTAAGGAGGGTCCATACCCGTCCCCGAATGATGTGCATCTTCCTCCACCAGTCAAATCTACACATCAGCTTCCCCCCCTCATCCGCACTCTCTCTCTCTCTCTCTCTCTCTCTCTCTCTCTCTCTCTCTCTCTCTCTCTCTCTCTCCTCTCTTACGGATAGTACTCTGGCTTCTGCCTGTGAACGCTGGCTGCGTGCCTCCCTCGCTGGCTACGGGCCACAAGCACCCGACAGCACGACACGTCCTACACGCCTCGCGCAAAGTGTCGACAATCTGGGGGGGCCGACCAATTTCATATCCCCTTTTTCTCTCACTTTAATAATGGCGAGAGTCTTCACCTCCCCGTGCATTTCACCCTTACAACGTCTTCCTTAAAGGTGCATGCAACAGACATACGAAAATTCTAAACCTTGTGATTTCCTAAAGCGAATGAATGTAATTGGCAGAAAGCACACGTGGGTTAAGATAACAAGTGGGTTAACAAATCTATTACATGAAACTGAAGAACGTACGCATAGAAATACATATCAGCTTTGCCAATCGAACCTGATTAGATATGGGCAACTGTACACACCATAGTTGGCATTACAGTGTTACCATACACCTTCAAAGGGACACTCAGTGTTACGAGTAAGATAAAGAGATCACAACAGCGTAACGAACTCTTTCGTTAAAGGGGTACACAAATACAGAATATCAACGAAAATTCTACTGTACACATACATTTCCCTCCACCTCCTTTCCAGGAGGGAGAATATCCCCCCGTGGCTATCCCTTCAGTGGGAGAGAGAGAGAGAGAGAGAGAGAGAGAGAGAGAGAGAGAGAGAGAGAGAGAGAGAGAGGAAGACGATGAGGAGGAAGAGGTGGCAAGGGATGGGAGGGGGGCCAGGAGGGAGCCGGAAGGAGTCTTCCACTTTAACCAGACGAATAATGAGCCCGGAACAAAAGGGGGCGTGGTGAAGAAAACGGCATCACAGTCTACGGCTGAAGAAAAAAAAATAATAATAATAATAAACAATCAAAAGAGGCAATAGTAAAGTTAACTAGAGGAGGCAGCTTCAACACGGACCTCGGCAAACCTGAGGAAACCACACCCACACCAACAATAGTAACAACTACAACAGCGGAAAAAAAAAATTGTATAATTCAACAAAAATACAGGCACGCCCGTGTCCACAATGCCAGTGAGATAAAAACTTACTTCCATCCTCACGACCAAGGGCGTCGCAGAAACGAGCGCTTCTCCAACACACCACAAGACGCAGGCCAGGGACTTTGCCTGTGCTATTTCTGTGTACACTTCCGGCCTTCCACACATGACACTGGTGGTGAAGGATTATATACATTCTCTCCCCCTCCCCCCAAACCCCAAACCCCCGGGGTCGAACGCATAAGTTCCAATCCTGGTTGCGGCTGTGGGTCCACAGTCAACCCAGCTGTTCATCCTCCACACAGGGGTCGGTCGATAAAAATGGGTACCCGGGTGTGTTATATATATATATATATATATATATATATATATATATATATATATATATATATATATATATATATATATATATATATCGTTAATGAGATCTTAAACAGGGCATTCAGTTATTTGTACCGTCTAAACTAAATCAAAACAAAAAAATAAATAAATAAAAAAAGCGGGAGGGTGCGAGGCGTGAAGAGGACAGAACATTTGGGAGCGATGTGGTTTACAGGGGACGAAGTGCTCTCAGTGGACTGAGCCAGAGCATATGAATCGGTCGGAGGGAAACCATGGAAAGGTCTGTGGTTTCGGTGTATTACACATAAAAGCTTGATAATAGACGTATGCAACTGAGGCTTCCTCTTCGTCTCATCCCAGCGATACCCCGATGTAGCCGGAAATGGGGAATATATATATACATACATACATACATATATATATATATATATATATATATATATATATATATATATATATATATATATATATATATATATATATTCCTATAAATGATATCCCGGTATACATAAAAATTTTACACCTAATAACTGTAAGGAAAAAATAATTAAAATAGCATCAGTAAAAAAATAATAAATGTGCAGGAGTTCTTTACGTATCGCACTCAATAACTGTCTGCCGCCAAAATCAACCTTTAAATCACGCTGGGATATATATATATATATATATATATATATATATATATATATATATATATATATATATATATATTATTTATTTATTTTGCTTTGTCGCTGTCTCCCGCGTTTGCGAGGTAGCGCAAGGAAACAGACGAAAGAAATGGCCCAACCCACCCCTATACACATGTATATGCATACACGTCCCCACACGCAAATGTACATACCCATACATCTCAATGTACACATATATATATACACACACAGACATATACATATATACACATGCACACAATTCACACTGTCTGCCTTTATTCATATCCCATGGGATATATATATATATATATATATATATATATATATATATATATATATATATATATATATATATATATATATATATCCCATGGTAAATATATGAACTTAATCTTTCCACTACTGCTTAAAGAACTCGCGAGTTGACCAAAAGTTCAATTCTAGTCTAAGACCCTATTACGGTATTTTGATCCCCTGCTAAATTCTTTTTTCCTTTTTTTCATTTTTTTTGCTTCAAGCGAGTTTTTAGTTTTTTTACTTTCACGTGAACTAAAGAAAAAAAAATCAGCTTTCGATGCCATGGAAGATCACTAAATATTGAACATAGAACACTAAAAAAAATCTAACTGCTCAAGAAAATTTCTATTGCATATTCTTTAACTCCTTCACCTCTCTCTCTCTCTCTCTCTCTCTCTCTCTCTCTCTCTATATATATATATATATATATATATATATATATATATATATATATATATATATATATATATATATGCAGGATATCCACACTGAAACGGAAAATACGAAGTGTCAAGAGCTTTCGTGTATTACGTCTCAGTCTTGACGATGTATTAAATATACAAGAGCGTTTGATACTTCGTATTTTCCGTTTCGTTGTGGATACTATATATATATATATATATATATATATATATATATATATATATATATATATATATATATATATATACACACCGAACGGGTGGAAAGTTCTAGAGTGGTGGGGTACCCATCTTTTGAACTTCCACAACTTTCTTACAACTTTCTAAACTTAAGTATGCTCTCCACATTCATTATCTCACAACTCAGGTTGTGGCAGTGTCTGTGTGTGTGTGTGTGTGTGTGTGTGTGTGTGTGTGTGTGTGTGTGTAAGCAAGGCAGTAGGTGTGTACGTTCCCCTACGCTTCCATGAAAGCATCAACCGACCACCAACTTACACCATGGCCAATAATAATCTCTTCTATGGACTTCAAACTCCCCAGACACCTGGCACCACTATTATCATAGTAACCCTTCGATAGGCTGGCCACATAACATTAACCTCATCCGTTTTCTTCCCTGTTTACGCCGGTATACCCTTCCCCCCCGTCAACTCTACTGCGGCATACCCTTCCCCGTCAACTTTACTGTGATATACCCTTCCCCCATGAACTATACTCCGGTATATATCCCTCCCCCCGTCAACTCCACCGTGATATACCCTTCCCCCATGAACTATACTCCGGTATATATCCCTCCCCCCACGTCAACTCCACGGCGATATATGCCCCCCCGCAAGCTCCGTTGCCGGGTACCGTTCCCAAGGCCTGTGTTCCGGGCTTATTACTTGCCCGCTTAAAGAGGCAAGTCCGTTCCAACCCTTCTGCTACCACATCCTCCGACTCCCTCCTCCTCCTCCTCCTCCTCTTCTTCTTTCTTTCTTTCTTTCTCATTTCTTCTTCTTGTGCTCGTTTTCTGTACATATGAGGTTGTCTTTATCTCTAGTGCACATGGGGGGTGGGGAGGAGGCGTATTTTCCATTTTCTTTTTTTTTTGGGGGGGGAGGGAAATTAATAGTTATGGATGTTTCTTTGTCTCCTTGTTTGCCACGGTTGGGCTCTGTGTTACCACCAGTGGCACTACCTCACCAGTGGTGGTGGCAGGGCCCCCCACATACCACCTCACCAGTGGTGGTGGCAGGGCCCCCCACATACCACCTCACCAGTGGTGGTGGCAGGGCCCCCCACAAACCACCTCACCAGTGGTGGTGGTAGGACCCCACATACCACGTCACCAGTGATGGTGGCAGGGCCCAACATAACACCTCACCAATTGTGGTGGCAGGGCCCCACATACCACCTCACCAGTGGTGGTGGCAGGGCCCCCCCACATACCACCTCACCAGTGGTGGTGGCAGGACCCCACATACCACGTCACCAGTGGTGGTGGCAGGGCCCCAACATAACACCTCACCAATTGTGGTGGCAGGGCCCCACATACCACCTCACCAGTGGTGGTGGCAGGGCCCCCCCACATACCACCTCACCAGTGGTGGTGGCAGGACCCCACATACCACGTCACCAGTGATGGTGGCAGGGCCCAACATAACACCTCACCAATTGTGGTGGCAGGGCCCCCCCAACATACCACCTCACCAGTGGTGGTGGCAGGGCCCCCCCCACATACCACCTCATCAGTGGTGGTGGCAGGGCCCCCCCAACATACCACCTCAACAGTGGAGGTAGTGGGACACTGTGGGGGATCTGCAGACCACCCGTCTCACAAGCCAGCAGACCTCAGGCCAGGCCTCAGCCAGTCAGGAACTGGTGAAGAATGGCGTCACAATTTTCGCCCTATCGTCTTCCGCTTGGCCAGGCCTCCTCAAAAACTTTACCCATAACTCTACAGTGTAAGGCCGCAGTGGTGGTGGTGAGGAGGAGGAGGAGGAGGAGGACGAGGAGGAGGAGAAGGAAGAGGAGGAGGACGAAGAGAATGACACACGTCGTCCACCAAGGCTTCACCATTGCCCCATCACCCCACGTCATCACTACATCACCACTACGTCACCACAACCACGTTACGTCACCACTGCCTCACTACCACCATCACGTCACCACTGCCTCACGTCAGCACAACCTCCACCAACTCAACGCAACGTCCCCACTAGAAGTAGCAGTGGTGACCAAGAAGACACGCACCACTTTATTCTAAATTTAATAATCAATAACTGTAATTCACTGAAAATGTAAATTACATATGTCGCCAACAATTTATCCCAATGGCAGACACAGTAAATAACTGTAAAACACGAATATTTTCGCTAGTGTATCAAAATATGATTTCACTTTTATGCCCGAGGCTCACGGACGCAATTCCACATCAAGGCCGAGTACCTCAACCGAAGAATAAAGAGGTTAATGAAAAAACAGAAAAAGAAGAGACAAGGAAAAGTGTTTTCGAATTTTGAAAACTGCCAGGTCACAGTTACTGGGAAAGACATAAGAGGGGTAGAGAGTTCCAAACCTTCGAGATGTAAGGAAAGAAACAGGTCTCAAAACGGCCCACCCTTGAGCTGCCGATGGCCACACAGTAATCATGTGACCCAGCAGCATGCCGAGTATTGCGTGGTCTAGCTAGTAGTGGGGGGCACACAAGCTGCCAGCTCTCTAGAGCAAAAAACCAAAGTAATACCTATAGAAAAGAGAAAGAGAGTTGTTTTGACTACGGGGGAGACATCTACAGTGACGTCAAGACGGAAGAGCGAAGGAAGGGTAGAGCGACAGAAACTGATGGCGATGCCCTTGGCTAACGACCAGAAAGACCGAGGTTATCGCACTTCCCTTGAATAAAGGCACGCTTTGCCTCACGGCTAATGTATACTTGCGATGATTACGGGCAGTGATAAATGCTGATGGGAGTCGGAGGAAGGAGGAGAAGGAGGAGAGTCTTTCCAAGCCCGGTATGTCTGATCCCTTGCCTGAATGGCCTCAGAACAAGAACGGTTGAACCACAGAATGGAGGAAGAGAAGATAAATGCTTCCATTCGCGCAAAATAGCCTCTGCTATATATATATATATATATATATATATATATATATATATATATATATATATATATATATATATATATATAATAAGGACACTGTGATGAGCATGATCTTATGCATGGAATTATTTGAGACAAAATAACTCGAGGATAATATACCTTCTAAGATAATCTGGCATGGATAATGTTTCTTTGTGTATGGCCAACGAGTGAAAATTTACAAATATTTCTCCTTTTCCTTCACAATTTATGACCTTCTTTCAAATACAGAGTGGAAGCAGAAAAATCATTACACATTCCCGTTCTTTGACTAATTAGATACTCCGTGGGGTCGGCAACACATTTAAATTGAGCATTTACAGAAAATCCACCCATTTTCTTTTTTTTTTCTCCCACATGAATATATTATTACTCAGCACAACACGATATAATTAGACAATCAACATGCCTGTCGACGCTCCGTAGAGCATTACGTACATGCAATCCAGGCTTGACTGACGAGGAGGAGGTGGAGTTTGAGATGATATACACCACTGGATCCATGTTAAAGTAACTCGAGTCTTTCATTTATAAATCTCTTAATTCTGTCCAGATTTTATATCATGAGTTAACCCCTAAAACATCCCCATGATACCGAAAATCATAAAAGTTTTCAAATTTTAGTGATGAAATCCATTCAGTTCCCCAACTTACTTCAAAAGCCAATAATGTGAATACAGCCTTCAGCAGTACCAATACTATTAAGAATATTTCACTCATAAGCTCACCATAAAATTCTGTGGGATATGCTTGCAGAATACCCAGTTAAAGTTGTATTATGTTATATACTGGGCAGACTTGCAATGATCCCTCCCTCCCGCTCTCTCTCTCTCTCTCTCTCTCTCTCTCTCTCTCTCTCTCTCTCTCTCTCTCTCTCTCTCTCTCTCTCAGGCCTAAGCAACACAGATGTGCTATCAAGAACACAACAGGCTCCTTCTGCCTCTTTTATTTACGCAAGAAATTACGAAGACTGTACCGACTGGATCAATGTTGCTTGTTATAATAACCTGTTAACTCCTTGATCACGAGAAACATCACTGACTCTTCCTCTATCAAATACACAGCGAACTGTACCATGAATAATAGGGATGGTCTATATAAACTGGATAGCTCTGTCGTGGGCAAAATTTGTAAACGGATTAACCCGTTTTGACCAGGGAGTAAAAATTTTTTATGACAGGCGCAGTGTCGGACCCGACAACCACAAGACACAAACACAAGTGGACGGAGGCGACAGCTCCGCCTCCCATATATATATATATATATATATATATATATATATATATATATATATATATATATATATATATATATATACTGACTGTACTTGAATTTTCTGTCTCACTGCTAGTCTACCCAGATGATGTAATACATGAAAGTGCACTCGGGACTCCCCGTGTTGCATTTTTCCTCGTCGTTATCAGCAAAAAGCATATATATATATATATATATATATATATATATATATATATATATATATATATATATATATATATATATATATATATATGCTTGAGTACTTGTTACTGGCTAACATCTAACTTGTTACAAACGCAATGGAAAAGGATCGTCTTAAAGCCTTGATCAAAATGAACTTCTAAGTGATGGAAGATAAAGAGAAACGCCAAAAGCAAAAGCACAAGTCATCTACAACCTTAACAATGGACCTACAAGTCGGGAAACCAAGTGAAACCCCCAACCTATATAGTCGCCATATGTGAGCTACAAGCCCTAACGAAAACGGTGAACGGCAACGGGTCCGCGACGGACTCACAAGCCTTTAACGAAAAAAGGACACACGAAAATGCTTCGGTCTTCTGAAGCGCAGGCGACTTCGTGCTCAGCCAGGGAGGCGAGTTGGAGGGGCTCATCAGAGCCTGGTGTTAATGGCTGCTGTGTGGAGTGGTGCGGACGCATGCAGGAGGGAGGGATGGAGGGAGGGAGGGTGACGACTGGTGGAACGACTCGGGACGTGGGCCTGCAGGACACTGCCACCAACGAACAACCCCCTGGGCTTTCCACGCACTGGTAGCGCTGGGGATGAGCAACATGTGAGATGGGCGTGTCAGGGGGCGGGTGCGGGGGAGCGACGGCCATGACACACAGCGTGGGATGAGATACCATGGGAGGGGGGTGGTCTTAGCACACAGTCTGATCCAGGCACGGTCTTCAACATACTGCGTGGGAGGAGCGTGACAGGCCGGGAGATCGTGTGTGTGTGTGTGTGTGTGTGTGTGTGTGGGGGGGGGGGGGGGGGGGGTCAGCTGAATACCGGACGCAACCTATGGAGGCATAGGACGAAGGACGTAGGGTGCACACGCGCCCCTGCGGCGTAGGCAGCAGATATCGAAGAACAATACACGATACATCGAAGTACGGCAGACAACGAAGTACAGAAGACATCAATGGATGTGAGGCATCGAAGTACATAGGACATCGAGGGATGGTAAACATCAAATTAGAGAAGACATCGAGGGACAGGGGACATCGAAACACGGAAAACATCGAAGTACAAAAGACATCGAGGGCGGGAAGGACATGGGAGTACGGAAGACATCGAAGTACAGAAGACATCGAGGGATGGGAGGCATCGAAGTGGGTACAAAATTTTTCGGGTCCAACACAGACTGGCGGACGAGTGAGTGTATGGCTTGCTAATGCCCTGCACATACACATCCACACTCCTCTCCTGTACATATCCATCCATCCATCCATCCATCCATACGTACATCCATACATGCATACACACTACGCCCCTCGACCGGCCAGGACTACCTGCACCCAGCCTCAGCACGACAGATCTCCCTACCTGCACCCACCCCATGAGAGGTCTCGTGGCAGAGCAACTGAGCGGAACATGGGGACTCCAGCCGCCCTTGGGTCTGGACTCTCGTGGGGAGAGGGGCGTGGGAAGTGGCTGCCCCGTGGGTCTGGAAGCTCGAGGGGACTCTAGCTGCCCTTGAAACTGGACGCTTGGGGGGAGGGCGTGGGACTCCAGCTGCCCTTGGGCCCGGAAGCACATGCAGGAGCCTGTGCGTGCATGCGTGTGCGTGTAATCAATACGGGTGGGGGCGAGGGGGGGTGGTGAGGCCAAGGGGACCAGGTTATCATGCTCTCCCCAGCACACCTCTGCATGACGCGCCCGCCCGCATCCGGCCCTCCTCTTGCATAACCTGCTCGCCATCCCCCTCATGACACTACCTTCCTCCCTCCCATGACATCCGGCTTGCCCCGCATGACACCGCTTCCCTCCCTTGTTGTACATCTTGCCTACCTCCCTTTCCCATAACTCCCCCGCCCCCTCCATGACTGTGACCGCCCTCCCACGCATGATAACCTGTTCACTACCCACCCGCATGACACGAGACCTCTCAATTCTCCCCGTGTGACACATTACTGTTCGGCCATCTTGTGACGCCGTAACCACCAAACCTCGCATGATGACGCTGTCGTGTCTATTGCCCATCAGGCGACCATCCCACCGTCATCACCAGGATTACCAGCACCACCATCACCACCGCCCACCCCTTCCTCCTGATGAGACCCCCTCACTCCATAATGGCCACTTGTTTGACATTAACACACCCGCCAGTGAGGAACACCGCCACTGGAGGAGTGGCATCTGTTTTCCCAGCCTCTTAAAATCCGACATGAACGCCCCACAAGACCCATCGGGAAATATAGCAGAGTGCCTGGGGTGTTACACTCCCCCCTCGCCCCCACCCCAAGGGCGGCGAGAGCGGTTCTAGATGACGCCGAAGTGATCGAGGAGATTGGACGAGGGTGTGTACCTTCATGATGGAAGGAAGCGGGTCCGCCTCACCCATGACGCCATCCTTCGTCATCTAAGGAAGCAGGTCCTCCTCACCCAGGGCGCCTTCCTTCGTTATCTAAGGATGCGGGTCCTCCTCACCCAGGACTTCCACCTTCGTCATCTAAGGAAGCGGGTCCTCCTCACCCAGGACGCCTTCCTACGTCATCTAAGGAAGCGGGTCCTCCTCACCCAGGACGCCTTCCTTCGTCATCTAAGGAAGCAGGTCCTCCTCACCCAGGGCGCCTTCCTACGTCATCTAAGGAAGCAGGTCCTCCTCACCCAGGACTTCCACCTTCGTCATCTAAGGAAGCGAGTCTTCATCACCCGCGACGTGTCTACCTTCGACATAAACGACAGCAGGTAGTTCCTCACCCACACCAGGCTACTACATATCCCTCTTAGTCCAGAGAGCAAGAGTAATCACGGAGGCACATTATTCTAGGGATGATGGTCGAAGTCTTCGTCATAAGACGTGTTCTATGCCAGAAGTCTTTGGTTCAAGCCACGACAGCAGGCGGTGTGTGTGTGTGTGTGTGTGTGTGTGTGTGTGTGTGTGTGTGTGTGTGTGTGTGTGTTTATCACAACATAATAGAATAAAAAAACCTAGTAGAGTTCAAGGTTACAACCATATGATTCCCTATGAAGGTGAGGTCAAAAAAAAAAATAATTCTCGCTTTAAAGGTGGTCTATCCTGTCCCCTGCTACTGAGCACAGCGCACCCTAGTAGCTGCAGGAGTTACCAGAAAGGAATGGGGTCGTGGAATAACACCAGGACCCTACCTGAGAAGGAGTCTATCCTGCTACTGAACACAGCACAGCCTGGGGATTGCGAGAGCCTCTGGAAAAAAAAAGGTAAATAAAAAAAGAAAAGGAAAAAAAAAGGAAAAAGAAATGAAAATGATCACGAAATAACACCAAGACCCTTCCTCCTCCTCCTCAGCAAGGTCACAGTTAATACCTCAATATGTCATCCCAGGCCGGGAGGTCAATGCGAAATTCCTTCGCTTCATATCCCGGCGAAGGGGGGGGGGGGGGTTTGAGGGAGGGACGAAGGGGGGGGGGGGGTAATCTCCATCAATCACCCGAGTATCGCTCTCGGGGGGGGGGGGGGACCCGTGATTCCCAGGGCAACATGACCTTAATATTCCAGGCCGGGAATCCTGGAGGGAAGGACTGGTACTGATATTCCAGAGAAAGGAGAGGAGGGGTCAGGCTAGGTCAAGCCTGGTACTGATATTCCAGAGAAGGGAGAGGAGGGGTCAGGCTAGGTCAAGCCAGGTACTGATATTCCAAGAAGGGAGAGGAGGGGTCAGGCTAGGTCAAGCCTGGTAATGATATTCCAAGAAGGGAGAGGAGGGGTCAGGCTAGGTCAAGCCAGGTACTGATATTCCAAGAAGGGAGAGGAAGGGTCAGGCTAGGTCGAGCCTGGTAATGATATTCCAAGAAGGGAGAGGAGGGGTCAGGCTAGGTCAAGCCTGGTACTGATATTCCAAGAAGGGAGAGGAGGGGTCAGGCTACGTCAACCCATCGCAGCATAGGTTACGAGGGCCTCGTAAAGACCCAGTATATACACAGGACGAGGAGGAGGAGGAGGAGGAGTAATGTTGGGTCGGCTGCGTCCGGCCAGCCGACCAGCTCACCTCGGGAATGGTGTTTGTGTTTCAGCTTTGTGCTGGGGGAGAGGCGGAGGTCGGGTCGACCAGCCCAGCCCTCATTACAACCCCTTCCCATCATAATCTTAGGTACCTCTCAACTCTCCCTCCTCTCCCCCCCTTTGCTCCACTCTCCCTCTCCCAGTGACTCTCCACACACACACACACACACACACACACACACACACACACACACACACACACACACACACACACACCTCTCCTCAACCTTCCTTTGTCCTCGCCTGTGCACTTCACACACACACACACAAGACACACACACACACACACACACACACACACACACACACACACACACCTATCGGAATGGCCTCCATTAAATAATTCATTCTAATTTCCCCCACACATTCCATAAGCTGCTGTAATCCCTGGCCAGCCACAAAGAAAAAAAAATCCCCCCCCTACAATTCATTAATTTCTTTGAAAAAAAAAATCTCCAACAGTTTACTAATTTCTTTGAAAAAAAAAATCACCAATACAATTCATTAATTTCTTTTTAAAAGAAATCCCTCTACAATTTGTTATCTTTTCTAAAATTCTCCCTACAATTTATCAATTTCTCAAAAAAAATTCCCCCTATTCACTTTCTTTTAAAAAAAAATCCCCCCTGCAAACTATTAATTTCTTTAAAAAATCCTCCCACACTTTATCAATTTCTGTAAAAATCCCTCTAAAATTTATCAGTTTCTTTAAAATAATCCCCTACAATTTATTAATTTCTTTAAAAAATCTCCCTACAATTTATCGATTTCTTCAAAAAAATCCCCATAAAATTTATCAATTTCTTTAAAAATATCCCCCTAAAACTTATTAATTTCTTTTAAAAAAATCCCCCCTAAAATTTATCAATTTCTTAAAAAAATCTCCCCTTAAAATGTATTAATTTTTTCTAAATCCCCCCTACAATTTACTAATTCCTCAAAAAAAATATATCCCCTTTACAATTTATTAATTTCTTAAAAAAAAAATAAAAACCCTTCCACCATTTCTACACATTTTGAATAAAAATTGCATAATTAACATAAAAAAAAAAGGAATCTTCATGGCTCACTTGGCCCCTCCCACGGCCGCCACACGGGGGCTCTCGCTCGCCCCTCGAGGGAGGAAAGTTGAATATTTAAAAAAATAAAAACCCTCCTTGAGTTACTCAGGAACTACCCAGACCAATTCAACCTGACTGGGCAAATGAGCCGTGACGTCAGCAAGACAAACCACACCCCCCCCCCTTCCCCCACTATCCCCCTAAATGCCTCAAGTGTTCTTGTTGCTGACAGCCTCGGGCCTCGGAAAGGGAGTGGGACGGAGGTAGGGGTGTGTGGCTCTCTCTCTCTCTCTCTCTCTCTCTCTCTCTCTCTCTCTCTCTTCTACGCTCCCTTTCTTCGCCTGTTCCTGGCGCTCCTTCGCTAGCGCTGAAAACGACATTCAAGTGTGTATGTGTGTGTGCATATATATATATATATATATATATATATATATATATATATATATATATATATATATATGGAGCGGGGGGCTGGAAATCCTCCCCTCTCGTTTTTTTATTTTTTTTTTAATTTTCCAAAAGAAGGAACAGAGAAGAGGGCCAGGTGAGGATATTTCCTCAAAGGCCCAGTCCTCTGTTCTTAACGCTACCTCGCTATCGCGGGAAATAGCGAATAGTATGAAAAAAAAAAAAAAAAAAAAAAAATATATATATATATATATATATATATATATATATATATATATATATATATATATATATATATATATACCTCGACAGCAGCAAGCTCATTAAATCCTAAGCATTAAGCTGTTTTAAATGTCCAAGACAATTAAGCTTACGCTCTCGCTCTCTCTCTCTCTCTCTCTCTCTCTCTCTCTCTCTCTCTCTCTCTCTCTCTCTCTCTCTCTCTCTCTCTCTGCCGCAGGTACACAACTACTAACAAGGACAGAAACCCTCCTCACTTATTCTGACGCGCCCGTCTGGCCTCAAGACAAAGCAGAGCAGCA
>NC_092229.1:48081430-48086430 GCF_036320965.1 Panulirus ornatus
GCGGTCCGGCTTTATAACTGTTCCAGGATAAACTTCCAAACTTGACTCACTTGCCTTACGCTGCAATGTTGGTTCACTTTCCCTCTCTTCTGTAGGTATTACTTCGGTTTTTGCTCCCGAGAGCTGGCTGCTTGTGTGCCTCAACCACTAGCTACACCACGCAATAATTGGTAAACTGCTGCGTCACATGATTACTATGTGGCCGTCGGCAACTTAAGGGTGGGCCGTTTTGATAACTGTTTCCTTCCCTACACCTCGAAGCTTTGGAACTATCTACCCTCTTATATATTTTCCAGTAACTATGACCAGACACATTTTAAAACCAGGTTTTTACACTCCCTCCAAAATTCATAAATACTTTCCCTTGTCTCTTCTTTTTTTTTCCTTTCATTAACCTCTCTCTATTTCAATTAAGGCCCGGCCTTGATGGGGAATTTCGTCCCTGCATGAAGCCATAAACAAAAGCAAAAAAAAAAAATTTTACAGGCAGAGTATAGACGTAAAGATAACGAAGACTCGCAAAAAATACATAACCAATATGAAAAAAAAACAAAGAACTGAACCAGATACGCCTATGATGCCACTAATCGTGCCCTCCAGCACATAAGTTAGCGACCTCCAAGCTTCGACAAGGTTAAAGAGTCCTTAAGAATAACAAAACTATGGGCTGAATGTTTGTTTACACATCTGGTCGTCAGCTGACTGCCACGTGTCAAGGTCAGCTGGTTCTTCCAAGACCTAGCTCTAGGCTTTAGCTGATTAGGGAACACTGCAGACTCATGACCTTAATATAATTCTCCCCTCACACAAACGGGGCGTTAGAGTGCTATCCACACATCTTCCCAATTTAGTTTGTAATCTAACGGTTAGAATCTAAATGGCTTCCGTAATTTTAGATTATTCTACCCTAGAGTCCTGTAACGATGTTAAAAAAGGAAGGAAAACATCGTAAAAAAAAAAAAGAAAGTGAGTCAACATGAGAGCTAAGATTAGGCCTTATGAAGGAAAATTTAGGGATTACTCAAGGTAGGGAACTGAAAGGGTATGAACAAATGCAGAGAAAGTCTTCCAAGTGACTTGGGTAAAATGTAAGGAGAGTTTTCTAAAGTGACTTGTCAGCGGGAAGAATTAGATACACACACGATACGAAAAAGTGTAAAGTGCTATTAGATGTAGGAGAAAGTTTCGGTGGAGAGGGGGAAGAGATGAAATACATGAATCACGAAACGGATTTAGAGAAAACGTCTGCTAAATTCAGGGTTGGAGACGGTACTCGAGCGCAGCGGCGAGGTATGTGCCATAATTTCCCCCTTGGGAAGTCTTCGATGGCACGGCTCCTTATCTACAGGCAACTGGGTTATTCCCTTCAGGGTTGCAAAGCGTGAAACACCATCATATACCACCACTAACATCTACAGGTGCCATTGTTATCCTGAGTCTCTCTCTCTCTCTCTCTCTCTCTCTCTCTCTCTCTCTCTCTCTCTCTCTCTCTCTGTGTGTGTGTGTGTGTGTGTGTGTCCTAGGCACTAAGGCCTTGAACCACACAGCATACGCCTGTCTGCTGCTTCCCACAATTACTGTGTGAAGAGCAGGAAAATGAGGATTGGCCGTTATGATTTCTCCCTTCCCCCCACGGCAGAGCTGAGGAATTCTCTCCCTTCCTTCCTTCCTTCCTTCGTCTTCCCCTCTTCCCTCCAACATTTTACGGGTCGAAGTCTACGAACACATGAAGAGCTCGCATCAACGTCTACATTCTCCTCCCACACACTCTTCATTATTCCTTTCGTCCGAGATGGGCACGATTAGGGCATGCATGGTTCTTGTTCATGCCATGTTGGCTTTCTCGGGGAAAATCGAGAGAGAGAGAGAGAGAGAGAGAGAGAGAGAGAGAGAGAGAGAGAGAGAGAGAGAGAGAGAGAGAGAGAGAGAGAGTCAACATCCGAAGGGGACCCTTACAGCCGGTGAACTTGAAACTTGTCAAGTATTGGAAACATATCATGGCCCGCTTCACTGTAAACATCAAGAGCTCGTGAGGTGAACATTGACAGGGTTTGCCCGGCCGTCCTGGCCGATGCAAAGAGGTGCGTCGGCCTCCTGGTTGCGGCCTCAAACAGCCTATCTGATCAGAGGAACAAGAACGCATCTACCGTCCTGGTCGATGTAAAGAGGTACGTCGGACTGTGGGTTGCGGCCTCAAACAGCCTGTCTGATCAGAGAAGCAACATGCATCTAGATCCCCGACCGAACAGGGTAATTACACCATGAACTCCAAACTAACGTGAGGTACGAGCAGGGTCATTACTGTAGGCCACTGCGTTGGTGTACACAGATTACAACCACCGCTGCGATTGCGACAGGCGTCCAGCGGTGGCTGTACACGTGCGCTGGCGCAACCGTATACACTGCAGGTGTTTGACCGTATCATAACAGGTGTTTGGCCCTAATTACTGCAGGTGTTTAGTACAATATCTTTTCAGCGTCCCACCCACGATAACCCTAATACAACCGTAGGTGACTGTCAGTCTAACCATATTACCCTGCGGTTGTGAGTACCACACCATTAACAACCCTTCCGCTGCTACAACAGTCGCCCTTGTATACCAGGTGGTATGGAGTCATTCTGTGGAGAGCCGCCACGCTCCTTACTACCACGGCTGCGCGTGTCAAGAATGTGGCCAGCCGAACCTCATACACCATCGAAGGAACTATTAAACCCTCCGCCCCCATCTCCTTATTCCCCTCCTCCCACGGCTCCCTCACCACCTCCCTCGTCTCGTCCATTAACCTCCCATCCTCCTCAACCCCTCCTCCTCCTCCTCCTCCCCTCTCCCTAGACGCTGTGCAATATACACCCTTCCCCTCCCCTACAGCCTCCCTCCCTTCCTAACCCACTCCCCCACAGCATTTATCGCCGCCTCGGGGACACATACGAGGAGCCAATGCCCAGGCCGTGTCTTCCCGCCAAGACCTCGGGAGTCCTTAAGATTTCTAAAACTTCCTCACCCCCCACGAAAAAAAAATAAAAATAAATTGAGGTCCATTACTCTCACAACTAAATCCATTTCTCAATTTATTGCTATTATTTTTTCTCCCCCCACTCCCCAGTGCTGGGTAATCTAAGACACCATTTCAAGGCTGGAGAGGACAGGGAACAGCCACCCTAGCCTCCCCGTCGGCCGAACAGCCATCCCAGCCTCCCTGTCGGCCCTATTGTCTGGAAAATATATATATATATATATATATATATATATATATATATATATATATATATATATATATATATATATATATATATATTCCAGACGAGGGAAAGGCTATTACACATCGCATCCATCCCCGACCTTTATATTAAAGTCTGCGAAATGCTTTCGTACAGAGCACAGAGGGCCGTACATCCATGGGGCAAGAAAGAAAAAAAAGAAATATTTATGACTCCCAAAATTAAAAGTTTCCCCTCACGAGGTCATCCACCTCCATCACGAGCCAGCTGGCCACAGCACATACGTACACGGACACAACTACTAAAAACGACGACACGTCCTTATCGTGCAACGTACGTGCACGGGAGAGGAGGCAGCGAACGTACCTATATCGTGTCCACTGTGTCTATACACAACGTGTTCTCACCCAACCCAAAGAACTTATTATTACTATAAGCTCAAGGTTGTGACCTATCCTCACAACTCGTGCCTAGAAACAGTGTGTTGTGACCCACCCCCCAAAAACAACTCATGGCCACAAACAGTGTGCTGTTATGACCCGTCCCTACAACTCGTGCCGATAAACAGTGTGTTGTGACCCACCCCAAAAACAACTCAAGGCCACAAACAGTGTGTTGTTGTGACCCGTCCCCACAACTCGTGCCGATAAACAGTGTGTTTGTGACTCATTCCCACAACTTATGCCCATAAACACCCGTGTTGTGAGCCGCGCCCACAACTCGTGGCTATAAACAGCATTATGAGCGCGCATGACCTCGTCTGGCTCGGTAAGTGAAGCCACAGCACCCGCAGGAGTCGTCCATAACCTTAACACCCACCCTTCCTGCCAGTTATTATGGGGTAAGGGAGGGAGCGAGGGAGGGCCTCTCGCTCCCCATTCCCCCTCTCCAGCTATAGTGCAAGAAGGTCTATCTAGAAAGGCCCCTTCGCCCCCGTCCCCCCTCCTCCACTTCAGCTAAGCCACCTAGAAAAGCCACTTCGCCCGTCCCCCCTCCTCCACTTCAGCTAAGCCACCTAGAAAGGCCACTTCGCCCTCCTCCTCCACTTCAGCTAAGCCACCTACAAAGGCCACTTCGCCCCTGTCCCCCCCTCCTCCACTTCAGCTAAGCCACCTAGAAAGGCCGCTTCGCCCGTCCCCCCTCCTCCACTTCAGCTAAGCCACCTAGAAAGGCCACTTCGCCCCTGTCCCCCTCCTCCACTTCAGCTAAGCCACCTACAAAGGCCACTTCGCCCCTGTCCCCCTCCTCCACTTCAGCTAAGCCACCTAGAAAAGCCACTTCGCCCCTGTCCCCCTCCTCCACTTCAGCTAAGCCACCTAGAAAGGCCACTTCGCCCCTGTCCCCCTCCTCCACTTCAGGTAAGCTACCCAGAAACCACTTGGCTCCGGTCCCCTCCTCCTCCAGCAAGCTTCCCAGAGGCCACTTCGCTTCTGTCCCCCTCCTCCATTTCAGCTTCGCTACCCAGAGACCACTTCGCTCCTCTTCCCCCGCCTTCCCCCCTCCTCCTCCAGCTATAGAGCAAGGTTAAGGAGAAGTTAAGAGGCCATCTTGTTTCTCTCATTTATGGTGTACGGTGGTAAGCTACAGCTAGTCAGTCAGGCGGACCCACCTGGACCACCACAGGAATAAAGACCAGCTCAACTCCCACCTGCCAACCACCCAGTGATCCATGACCTGTGACACCCAGTGATCCATGACCTGTGACACCCAGTGATCCATGACCTGTGACACCCAGTGATCCATGACCTGTGACACCCAGTGATCCATCATGACCTGTGAC
>NC_092229.1:48091430-48096430 GCF_036320965.1 Panulirus ornatus
GACGATAGAGACCAGACCAAGGACGCTAACGATCAGGCCAAGGACGCTAACGACCAGACCAAGGACGCTAACGACCAGACCAAGGACGATAGAGACCAGACCAAGGACGCTAACGACCAGGCAAAGGACGCTAACGACCAGACCAAGGACGCTAACGACCAGACCAAGGACGCTAACGACCAGACCAAGGACACTGACGACCAGACCAAAAACGCTAACGACCAGACCAAGGACGCTAACGACCAGACCAAAAACGCTAACGACTAGACCAAGGACGCTGATGACCAGACCAAGGACGCTAACGACCAGACCAAGGGCGCTGACGACCAGACCAAGGACGCTGACGACCAGACCAAGGACGCTGACGACCAGACCAAGGGCGCCAGAGACCAGACCAAAAGAGCTCCAGAGACCAGAGCGAGGAAACCACAGAGGCCAGAAGCCAGGCACTACAGACCAGACAGACTAAGTGGGGGAGAGAGCGCGCCAACCACAGCCACAGCTGGGGCCGGCAATCACCAGAGCAGGCCATTGGCGGAGATGGAAGGACGTGTTAAATAGACTCCAGAGGCGAAAGGAGGCCGCGGCCATTCCCGGGTGATGGGGGGAGGAGGTTAGCCAAATGGGGTGTCATGGACACGGACCGGTCAAGGAGACGATAAATGGGGAGGGGGAAAACCACAGGGGAAATGGGTGGGCCAGGGGAAGAAGACCTGTGAGTTCACCACATGCCCATCACTCCAGCTGGGCGAGATGCGCCTGACCTGACCCTCCAGTCTAGCGAGGAGTCTGATAGATAAAGGAACTTGGAGGTTATTATTGGCCCAGTTGGAATGGGAGATGGGAAAAGCCACTTGTAATGGGAGCAGGGAAAATCCAATTGTAATGGGAGATGGGAAAAGCCACTTGCAATGGGAGCAGGGAAAACCCAATTGTAATGGGAGGTGGGAAAACCCAATTGTAATGGGAGGTGGGAAAACTCTCTCGCAGCAGAATGGGAGGCTAGAGTCGTGGTGGAGCGGGGTAGAGAGATTGGCGTGAGAGATGTCAGCGTCAGTGGCCGCCAGACATCATTGTGTCCAGTGATTGTAACGGATCAGTGGTTGACTGGTGGCTGTTTCCCGATCCTCATAGATCGTTAGTTGGTAACCGGCTCCCGATTACTGTGTGTGTGTGTGTGTGTGTGTGTGTGTGTGTGTGTGTGTAGGGGGGAGACTGCTTGGTGTTGGAGTGGAAGAGAGCGAGTGTTGAGTGCTCCTTGTCTGGAGGGCGGGTACCTGGTGTCTGAGAAGGACGGGGAGGGAGGGTACGGATAGTACGGTAACCGGCCATGAACCACAGACCCAAGTATGACATGACCTGACCTGACCTGACACGTGCCCCTCCCGTGTCTGTCATATGCCAGGAGAGTCACACCCACCCTATAGGCTAGCACGGTGGGGTGATCGTGTGAGGGGAGATGATGTAGGCTGGTCTGCAGCTGCACCCACCATCCAGTGAACTACTCGATCAGTCTAACTTTGTCTCCCTCACTCCCGCCAACACCACCATCCTTACACCCCAACAAGGATTCCCCCTTCCTATCCCAATCCCCAGCAAACATCCCAACCCCAGACCTCCAGCTACCATTAGTCTCACGTTAATTGGTCCAGCACTCACCAGGTACCTTCCACCTGGTACCCTCCCTCATCAGTTACTTTACCATCCGTGTCCTACCCTAGTCCTCTCTCCAGAACCAGGTAGCCCTCCCTCACAAGGTACCCCTCCCTTCCCGCCATTCTCCAACATCATGTACCCTCCCTCACTAGGTACCGTAACATCCATACCCTCCCTCCACTCCAAGAGCACTTGACACTCGCTCTGTTCCACTCCAACACCAAGCAGTCTCCCCCCTACACACACACACACACACACACACACACACACACACACACACACACACACAGTAATCGGGAGCCGGTTACCAACTAACGATCTATGAGGATCGGGAAACAGTCACCAGTCAACCACTGATCCGTTACAATCACTGGACACAATGATGTCTGGCGGCCACTGACGCTGACATCTCTCACGCCAATCTCTCTACCCCGCTCCACCACGACTCCAGCCTCCCATTCTGCTGCGAGATAAGTTTTCCCACCTCCCATTATCAATGGGTTTTCCCACCTCCTATTACAATGGGGTTTCCCCAGCTCCAATTACAAGTGGCATTTTCCCAGCTCCCATTCCAAGTGGGCCAATAATAACCACCAAGTTCCTCTTTTGTGTCGGAGTTGGGCGTCTAAGTCCTCGTCAGGCTGGAGGGTCAGGTCAGGCGCGTCGCCCAACCTGAAGAAGGACCGCTGTTCATGGGTACTACTACTACTACTACTACTACACTCCACACCTCCCTCTCGGAGGCTCCGCCACACCAACGGTGAACACTGCTTCAGATGGTTTGGGAAACTCAAAAGACTGATCATTATGATCGATGAAGCGAACACTCTGACTGGGCAAGCACCACGCACTCGAGACCTCCCCACCACAACCATGTTCAGCGCCCCCATGTTCCCTCCCAGTATTACTATCGTCCACGCCCTCTACTTCACCACACGCCCTCCTCCTCCTCCTCCAAGCAGGCATCCTTTCCCCAGTCCACGACCCGCTCTTCCCCCTTGAGTATACCACAAACGTCCCTCTGGAATCAAGGCCATGAGTATAACAGTATACCACAAACGTCCTTCTGGGATCACGGCCATGAGTATAACAGTATACCACAACCTTCCCTCGGTGATGAGGACTTCGAGCATAACAGTATATCACAAGCTTCTCTCTCTAGGATAAAGAACTTGAATACTCCATTACACCTCATAGCCTCCCTCTGGGCCAACCACCGTAAGTGTACCAGAACACCCACCCTCCCCCACAAGGATATCTACCCGGGTGCACACCAGCGAGCTGAGCCCCGAAGTTTTCTACTCCTATTAAAACTCCTTCCCAAGTATAAGTTTCTCTTTCCCTAATTCCTTCACCCCCAGTCACTTTTAAGGGTCTTTCTTTATCCCAATCCCCCTCACCTCAGGGTTACTTTAAGGTCCTCAATCCACCCTATTTCCTTCACCGTTGTCAGTTTAAGTCTTTAATCTACCCTACTTCCTTCAACCCCGTCACTTTGAGGTCCTTTATATACCCTATTTCCTTCACCAACGTCACTTTGAGGCCTTCAATCTACCACATTTCCTTCATCTCCGTTACTTTGAGGTCTTCAATCTACCACATTTCCTTCATCCCCGTTACTTTGAGGTCTTCAATCTACCTCATTTCCTTCACCCCGTTACTTTGAGGTCTTCAATCTACCCCATTTCCTTCACCTCCGTCACTTCAAGTCCTTACCCTACCCTAATTTTCCCCAACCTTGTCATTTTTAGTGTCCTCTCTTCCCTCCTAATTCCCCACACTTCATTCTCCTCGAAGGGCCATCCCTTTCCTTACCTAAGAAGGGAGGCCCCAAGCCTCGAACCCCAACCCCCCTCCACAACCTCCTGACTCTTTCTCCCCCACTAACCAAGCGTTGAAATTTGCCTTTTGTGTAAATAACTGAATCCGAGACACTCGAGAGCCCAGAGTCACCGAGATACACGAGTGTCTCGAGTGGGGCCTCAGAGACGCATGAGTGCGTCAAGTGGGGTCTCAACGGAGCCTCCTACCCTCCCTCCTTCCCTCCGGACTGATAACGAAGGAGGAGGAGGAGGAGGAGGAGGACAACCACGACGAAGACGATGAGGAACAAGAGAAGGCGAATGGAGAAAAAGTAGAAGACGAAATGGAATTCGAAACCAAATATGACAAATGATTATAGGCATACGAACCTCCGTGTAGAAGACCCATGATAACCTGCAAACCACCCGACGCAGAACAAGACACGTACAAACCACGAGACACATAAGAGGGCCCATACCAACCATATATGACTCATACAACGTACATTCAGGGGCACGCTGCGTTGGTCCGGTTCAAACCGGCTGTTCACACGTTCAAGACTGAGCAACGTCGTACAGGTGTGTGTGTGTGTGTGTGTGTGTGTGTGTGTGTGTGTGTGTGTGTGTGTGTGTACGGTCTTAGAATTATCTTGAACACCTGAAGAAGGAGTTTGATTATTCTTACGATTATAGGTTATAACTTGGAGTTTATGGCCGTAATGGACACATGCAGTCGATGGTCCAAAGAGCCCAAATGACCCACCAACCTATCGGGAGAGGTGGGAAGCATATGTGTGTGTGTGTGTGTGTGTGTGTGTGTGTGTGTGTGTGTGTGTGTGTGTGTGTGTGTGTGTGTGTGTGTGTGTGTTGGTCGGGGAGAATGAGTCTACTTACCTTGTGTGGGGAGATGATATGAGCCTTCGTAAGGGAGCCTAATTCTGACATATAATAAACCTGAGATAAAACTGCACAAAGGCGAGAAGCCTCCATGTGAACGACGATGAAGCATGTGTGAGGAGCCTACCTATGTTTAGATACAAGATGGAAGGTGGGGAGCCTCCCTGTGTGACATAACGTGTGGAGCCTGCCAGTAGGAATGCGAAACACAGGCAAGAAGCCCACCATTGTGAGATACGATAAGACCCAGTTGAGCAAACCCAACTTCATAACACGAAACAGATGATGAAATGATGTGCGTCTGAAGACCTCTGGCTGTTGGCCAGAAGACGACGAAGGGAAGATGATTTAGGGCTCTCAACGCCGGAGACCCTGATGTCTTACCAGAAGACCAAGCAGGAAACAACAAGACCTGGGGCACTCACCGCTGAAGACCCTCAAGGCTGACCAGAAGACCAAAGCGGGGAAACAAGACACGGGGTACTCACCGATGAAGACCCTCAAAGCTGACCAGGAGACCAAACAGGGAAACAAGACACGGGGTACTCACCGATGAAGACCCTCAAGGCTGACCAGAAGACCAAAGCGAGGAAACAAGACTCAGGGTACTCACCGTTGAAGACCCTCGAGGCTGACCAGAAGACC
>NC_092229.1:48101430-48103930 GCF_036320965.1 Panulirus ornatus
CTCTCTCTCTCTCATCTGCGCTCACGGAAGTACAGCCTGAGCGCTTTGCAGTCGTTCACAGCAGCTCGGACCCATGACAGCGCCCATCCAGGAGGAACAATATGAAAAGACATCTTCGCCAACTCCGCCTATCCAAAAAAGGTGATGTCAGCGCACACAGCAGTGCTCTAATCGAGAGAGAATGAGTGCCTTACAGAGAGTTGGTATTACCTCTCTCGTTCTTTGAGAGCGAGTAAAGAGCCAGCCTCCCATCTCTCGCGGAGGAGTTTTAGTAACTGTGGCAAGGTCGCGTTCGGAGATGGCTGAGGTCGTCAGGCATCATTCCTCCGAGGTCCTTTTCACAAATGATCTTCGACGGACTTGATTCTACTCGTCTCTGTCTGGTATTCAGCACACTTGAACTTTTTTCCTCACATCTCCCATAACAGCTCAACGTTTTTTTTGGGTTTTTTTTCCACCGCTAACAAGCTTGTGAGATTAGCAAAGGCCCGTCGCAGGATACGATCAAGTGTCCGTTGTATCATATCAGTGTCGTTTACATATGAGAAGCTTTCCCACCCTACCCTGGTCTCAGCTGCAAATGATGATCACACGAAACTGCGGCTCAACGCGTCTCTTTCTGAGCACAGTATGAGAAGGAGAATGAAGTTGAACTCAGGTATACAACGTCTTCGACGGTATGAGAAGGAGAATGAAGTCGAACTGAGGTATACAATGTCTTCGACAGTATGAGAAGGAGAATGAAGTCGAACTCAGGTATACAATGACTTCGACAGTATGAGAAGGAGAATGAAGTCGAACTCAGGTATACAATGACTTCGACAGTATGAGAAGGAGAATGAAGTCGAACTCAGGTATACAGTGTCTTCGGGGGAAAACCTGAGTGACTTATCTTAGAGGTACGGAAAGGTACAGCCTCATTTACGACAGCTGTATATAATCCATCTCCGCACTTTTAGTCCAGTTATTCCCATCTTACACGCTGTGTGCGCTGTGACACCGTGGCCATACTGTCCCGACGCCTTGGCACAGTCCGTGTATATCGCACTAACATCCTTTGTTCTTCAGCGTTGTTTAAAAGAAAATTCTACTGTAGTATCAAGCGACTGCAAGCGGTATTTATCTCCGCATCCTGTTGTAAATCCATGATATATCAGTCAGCTTACATCTCCGTGCTCTCCCGGTGCTCTTACATCTCCGTGCTCTGCCGGTGCTCTTACATCTCCGTGCCCTCCCGGTGCTCTTACATCTCCGTGCCCTCCCGGTGCTCTTACATCTCCGTGCCCTCCCGGTGCTCTTACACCTCCGTGCTCTCCCGGTGCTTTTAATATCGAGACGTTCGAGGCCATTGTGCAACAGATGAACTGTTTTCCCGGGCAACTGCTTTGCTCTGTATTTGATGACGGACTCTGTGTTGGTGAGCAACGACTGTCCCACTTTCAAACTTAAGCGACTCGAGCCCGAGTTTGGGTTTTCTTTACTGGGGATGTTTAGCGCTGCTCGAGAGCTAATGGCATTTTGCATTTCTCCGGAGAGACGGAGAGTGTTCCTGCACAAGTCTGGTCGGTCCTGAGACAGGATATATATGGCCATGTTCTCAATGGCCCTCTCGTCCTGCAGCCTCGCCCACGATTTATGCTCTCCCGAGTCCCAGGGTACGAGTGATGACCGGGTGCAAAATCTGGAGGACGAAGAATCTACGCACGATATGATTCAAAATCTACAGTTTCCTTTAGTCTCAGGGTTTCGTCATAGACCGGCGCTGAAATGACAGACGGAGGGAGCGAACTGTATGATTGGAGACTGACATAACTGTATGATGGAGACTGAAATAACTGTATGATGGAGACTGACATAACTGTATATCAGACGGGGAGCAGGAGGAACAGTAAACTGTAGGCTGTAATCATACAGAACTACAGGCTGAAGGAGGACCGACCCGGTACAACGGAAGACTGAACTCTATGCTTGAGTGGGGGTGGGAGTGGGGGGTAGGGGTGGGGCTGGACTGTCTTGTATGTCGGGGGGGGGGGGGGGGCGTCAAAGCTCTGGACGTGACAATGTGTGGTGGTGTCGACTCCTCCTCGACAACGCCGGAGAACACAACAAAGACAGTAACGACTCGGCAAAGATGACGACGGTGATAGGCTGGGTACCGAGAACTTACAAAATAAGTGAGGCAAGTCCAGTGATAACGCTGTTCAAAGGCAATTACTCTCTCTCTCTCTCTCTCTCTCTCTCTCTCTCTCTCTCTCTCTCTCTCTCTCTCTCTCCTTTGGGTATTGCTGTGTGCTACACATCGTAGTAAAAAGGAGAGAGAAAATTATTACAGTTTTCCGTAATGTCAGATGGCTTTATAGACGTAAGTTCGGTTCACTAAAGTGCTAAGTTAGAGACATTAAAAGGTCTAAGTAGAGAGCGAACAAGAAATACATCACATTATAGGGAAAATATCTTTATCATTAAAGTAAAGCCTCTAGACCTGGATCCGGCTACCAAC
>NC_092229.1:48116430-48128930 GCF_036320965.1 Panulirus ornatus
ATAATTCATACTTGCTGCTTTTATTCATCCCCGTCGCCACCCCGCCACACATGACGTGACAACCCCTTCCCCCCCGCACGCGCGCGAGGTAGCGCTAGAAAAAGACAACAAAGGCCACATTCGTTCACATTCAGTTTCTAGCTGCCATGTATAATGCATATATATATATATATATATATATATATATATATATATATATATATATATATATATATATGATCGTGGAGTTCTGATATGAGTCCCATGTCGACAGTCCCATTCACACAAACTGCCGTACCGCTGGGGGGAAATACACCAGGATTTACAGCAATCAAAAGTCGTCTATTTTTATATTGATGTTTAATGACTTCTCACATTACGGTGAATTGTTACACTTTTTTTCGTTTTTCAATATTTTTCGGGCAAATATTAGACCAAGCTTAGAACTGACGCATTCACGGGCAGCCACCGGATCGAGCGCATAGGTTCGAATCCTCGTTGCGGTAGTAGGTCCACAGCCCACCCAGCTGTTCATCCTCCCAAAGGAATTGATCGACAAAATGTGTCCCTGAATAGGATATATATCATCGCGTAAAATCAATTTCAGAAATGTATTTCAGTCTCTGAATTTCACTGTAATCCTTTTCTTTCACTGGTAATAATATTAACATTCTATGATCACTTTCTAGTATTAGACTATAACCAATTTTCACCGGGCCAGCTTTGCCCGTTTTCTTCGGCGCGCGGCCCCAAGCGACGCTTCCCAGAGTTTTAAAACTTTACCAGCCTTTTTTTTTTTTTTTTTTTTTTGCGGGGAAGGTTTGCTACTTTGCGGGCAGGCCGCTTTTACCGCCTGATCTGTCTCCAACGGCCGCTGAGGGTGATCGCCGCCGGGGGAATTTTAAAAAGACTTAACGGAGGCAAGCATCAGCGGCAGCATACCAAACAAGAACTGGTGGTGGAGAGCGGTGTGGTCACCGTCGGGAGAAATATCCCCCAAACTGACAGCTCACTCCTGTTCCCCCTCTCTCTCCCCGCCATAGCGAGAAAGCGCCACAAACTAACCCTCACTAGAAACGGGGGGAAAATAAAAATATCATCGCTTGGCTCTTTCCTTTATTCCTTTTAAAAAGTGTTGATATAGGAGGAGAGGATTTTCACCCCTCCACTTCCCCCCCATCCATCCCGCTCCCGTCTTGTACACAGATACGTTACTTTCGTTAATTCTTTCACTAGGAGTGGCGGGTAGAGGGCAAGCACCCCCCACCTCCCCCAAACCTCCATCTCACCCTGAACGAGTTAGGTCAGGTGCTGGTGGCCTCGCGTGGGGGTGGGAGAGAGAGAGAGAGGTAACATATTTCAAGGGTTACGTGCTGCCAACTGGTTTTTTAAATTCAACTCATAATTCACTTGTGCTGCTCCCAATCCGTCCCTAATTCTGTCCTTTCATTCGTACTGCGCTTGCGGAAGATGAAATTATCCAGATATAATTCGTTGAATTATCCCCCTTCCCTTTAAATGTAACTAATCACCTTGCATTTTATCCTAGAATTTTCTAAAACATTTTTTTTCAAACATCAGAACATATATTTGCATAAGCCTCAGAAAAAAGAGGGATTACGATAATTTATACATAAATAAAATGGTGAAATTAAATCAGCCAAAAAAACTTATGGTTTAATCTCGTAGTTTACAACGTTCATTTCGCCACTGCTACACTTCTCGACCCCACCCCTAATCACTTAACACACTCCCTGTACTGCCAGTGGGCAACAACCACACTTATGATAATACACTTTGAATAAATCTCAATTTGAACGACAGCTTCTAAAGCGTGGGTGGAAGTATAAATCTTTAAATCGCTTCGTTGTATATCAACCGACTGTTATATTTCTCTCTTGTGTCTACCCTGATGATGTGATTATTACACGAAAGTGCACTTGGGAACTTATGTTTCATTTTCCCCGTGGACTCATAGGAATATATATATATATATATATATATATATATATATATATAACATAGATAGATAGACAGATACAAATAAGCTTCGAACAAGTAGAAGCACCTGTTCCTCAGGCATCCTGATAATGGTTTCGTATGCCCGCCTTAATGAAGCAGAATGACCGTAATTACCTTAAGCAAGCTTCTAGATGAAACAGAAGGAACGTTATTAACTTATGCAAGCTTCTACATAAAGCAGAAGGAACGTAATTGCCTTATACAAGCTTCTACATGAAGCAGAAGGAACGTAATTGCCTTATACAAGCTTCTACATGAAGCAGAAAAACGTAATTGCCTTATACAAGCTTCTACATGAAGCAGAAGGAACGTAATTGCCTTAAACAAGCTTCTACATGAAGCAGAAGGAACGTAAGTGCCTTATACAAGCTTCTACATGAAGCAGAAGGAACGTAATTATCTTATACAAGCTTCTACTTGAAACAGAAGGAACGTATATACCTAATGAATGCTCCTGATTGCAACAGAAGGAACCGAACTGCCTTACATAAGCAAAGTTTAGTAGGAAAACTTTTCAAGTTATAAAAGCTTGTGGTTACTGATCGAAGGAAACATTTTGAAAGAAAACGGAGCTTGAAAGATGGGTGACTCCATAAATAAAGCCATAAAAGAAAAGTTGTGGAAAATACGAGACTTAAGCCATGGGATATTGCATTTTTAAACGTAATACATAAAATATGAAAGTTAATAACTAACACTTATCAAAAGTGATATTGTTGCCAAATATAAGTGAGATAAGTATTGTTCTATGAGATTACTTAAGTGTTTCTAGGCATTCGTGGAGACACACCTCCTCAAATAACTTCATTTCGATAGAATTATATATATATATATATATATATATATATATATATATATATATATATATATATATATATATATATATATATATATTACGTCACAACCAATATATATACATGAGTGTCCTGACGTATAAGGATCCTGCAGCTAAAGGCTGCGCTACTTCCAGTAGCATGGAAATGTAAGACTTCCTATTAGAGTCATAAGTTCTTGGACTAAACAGTATTTCCCAGTAATACAGCCTCGTCCATGGTGACTTTTCGCTGGCAGTGTGACTCTGAGTAAGTCGGGTCCGGTAATACCAATTCATACTGGTATGGCCTACGTCTCACATACCATATATAAAGTGGGGAGAGGCGGGGGTGAGGGTGTACTATAGAGTGACGGAGCCGACTGAACTGTTGGGGATACATCAGCGTCATGTGGTGGCGGTGGGGGGTTGGGTGATGGTGAAGGCACTGAACTGTTGGGGGATACATCAGCGTCAAGTGGTGGCGGTGGGGGTTGGGGTGATGGTGAAGGTACTGAACTGTTGGGGGATACATCAGCGTCATGTGGTGGTGGTGGGGGGTGGGGGATGATGGTGAAGGCACTGAACTGTTGGGGATACATCAGCGTCATGTGGTGGTGGTGTTGGTGGTGGGGGGTGATGGTGAAGGTACTGAACTGTTGGGGATACATCAGCGTCATGTGGTGGTGGGTGGGGGGTCGGGTGATGGTGAAGGCAGTGTTGACGAGCCTAATAATTTAAGTATTATGTAGGTGGCGTGAGGGCACAGCAGCAGGGTAAGGCAGCAGGTACAGAGTTGGTTCCAGCGAGAGCAGGAGTGGGGCACCAGAAGCAGGAGTAGGCAGCAGTAACGGCTGAAGGATAGTGTACATCACGTCATGCGGGCGGTGGGGGGGGGAGGAGGCACAGGAGTTGGGGATACACAGCGCAGCGGTGGGGGAGTAGGCGATGGGGAATACTGAACGTTGGGAACAGCGTCAGGGGTGGTGGGGGGGGGGGGTGAGGGAAGGTTCTGACCTGTGGATACCAGCGCATGTGGTGTGGTGGACTGGGCTCCCACTTTTACTCCAGCTCATGGGCGCCAGGAACACTTGACGACCTATTATTGTAATTATGGGCGCAGTGCACACAGCAGTAGGCAGCTAGCAGGGGTCAGCCTCAACAGTACCTAACAAATCAGACAGCAGCAATGGGGGCGGCCAGCCAAAATACAAACACTCACACAAAGGCACATACCAGAATACACACAACACCAACAGCAGGCATGCATGGACTCCTCCCTCCTCCTCCCCTTCCCACAACCCACATCCTCCGAGCACCCACATTGCACCAAGGCAGACCACATCCAAACCATCCCCTCCTCCCCCACAAACACCATCAGCACACTCTCTCCTCCTCCTCACACCATCACCACCACCAGCACAGCTCCTCCTCTCCCCATCACCACTACCCAAACCACCATGCACAGACTCCTCCTCCTCCTCCTCCACCATCACCAAGACCTACCAAGCACAGCCTCCTCCTGTTCCTCCTCCACCATCACCAACACCACCAGGCACAGCCTCCTCAATTCCTCTCCTCCGTAAAGACTAGAGGGTAAAGTCCTTCAACCCCAGAGCTTCCGGCAACAGAAACTATCTCAGAATGTGTCCCCCATCCCTCAATACGCTTCCCTACGATGTCCCATCCCCCTCCATACCCTTCCCTAGGAAGCCCTCCCACCCTCCCATACGCTTCAATACGACGCCCCCCCCCATACCCTCCCCTGCGATGTCCTCCCCATACCCTTCCCTACGAAGTCCTCCCCATACCCTTCCCTGCGAAGTCCTTCCTTTATACCCTTCCCTACGAAGTCCTCCCCATACCCTTCCCTACGAAGCCCTTCCTTTATACCCTTCCCTACATCAGTATCTCTCTCTCTCTCTCTCTGTGTGTGTGTGTGTGTGTGTGTGTGTGTGTGTGTGTGTGTGTGTGTGTGTTACAGTGTGTCATCCTAAAAGGTATTCTTATACCTATATTCCCGTGTGTTATGTGCCGTGGGGAGTGGCGGGTGCTTCTGTGTTATGGTCTCCATCTGGAGGGATGAGGGATACCGTAACTGTTCACCAGCAGAAAAGGCTTGTGAAGGACCATTCCCCGTTCCATGTACAACTAATACCGCCATCACCTGGGAACAGCCACCTTCCTCCCTAACCCCACCAGCAGAACCAACACCACCAGGGTACAGACGCCACCCACGCCCTTCCCTTCCCTACCACTATCACCAGGGCACAGACGGCCCACTACCACTACCACCATCACTAGAAAACATACGCCCCTTCCCCACCATTACCGCCATTACCAGAGCACAGAGTGCCCTCTCCACTACCTACCACTACCAGGGCACCACATACGTCCTCCTCCACTACCACAACCACCACCACCCAGACCACAACACTCTCCAAGACGACCTTTGTTTACACCCGTCCTCACGATTCTGACGACCATGTTGATTCTCTCTCGACCTGCCACCCAGCAGGTTCACCCGTACCTGAAGCTTGGTGTAAGTGGTGTGTATACTCCCCACAACCGCAGGCCAGCAGCGTCTGCCAGTCTCAGCCCCAGACATACAAGGATACAATCGCTGGTGCGAGAACATGGATCGAATCACCACCTTGTACCACTACATACCTATATACACAAATCCGTCCATGTTGCCTCGCCGAGACGGTGACACGCTTCGGCCCGCTCCTCAACCAACGCTTACGAACGCAGCACTTGACGCCTCACCTTGCGTTCGCCCGACGGAGATTTCCGAGGGATTAAACCCCGCCTCAAGCAGCGGGCGGCTCAGCCTGGGGAACCAAAGCCGCTGGTGTGTTACACTGCTGGTGGTGGCTGCAGCCCACACGACTGTGTCGCCATCAGAGCCAGGGGTGGTCGGGTGCCCTCCGTGTGTGTGTGTGTGCCTCTGTGTGCGACGGTACAAGTGTTCCTACAGACTATCCTCCGGGCTGGTCCATCGTCTTCCTTATAATTGGAGGCAATGCGTTAAACACCTTGTGTCCCCCCGGATGTTGATGCTATCTCTTCCGTGTGTGCAAATGGCGTCCCTGTTTTCCACGGGTATTATTCAGAGCAGCCTGTCATCTGCCTCCCTCCAGTATGGCATTACCATACGCTGAGGAGCAGACCTTATGGCGTCTCCCTGTAGCACACAATGGCGTTCCTCTCGTGTCTGTCTACGCCCACAGAGGAAGAATGGATATAAGATATTCCAATTGTCTCCCAATAACTTGGGCTTATGAATAATTCAGCGTGTGCCGATATGGACATCCGCATATATTTCTAGTTCGGCAGCTCCTCTGGCTTGACGTAGGACATCCGCATACATTTCCAGTTCGGCAGCTCCTCTGGCTTGACGTAGGACAGCCACATATATTTCTAGTTCGGCATCTCCTCTGGCTTGACGTAGGACATCCGCATATATTTCTAGTTCGGCAGTTCCTCTGGCTTGACGGAGCGGTGACGGTGGTAAGAGACCAACGTACCTCGGTTAGGGGAAGAATACTGGCGCCCTTCAAGTCCGTCATCATCATAAGATGCAGATCTCTCTCTCTCTCTCTCTCTCTTCCTCAACGTTCGCATGATCCAGCCTACCGTCATTATACCCCGCCAGAACCAGCGCAGTAGTCCGGTTGTCCTCGATACAGTCCCCGTCACTAGATGAGTCCAAAGATAAGGTTCCAAAACCACCACTCGGCAAGACGGCACGACCCTACGACCCTTGGGCATAACGACCTGGCCTAGCATTGATACGTAAGGGGTCGTGGCGTTGTGCCCAAGGATTGTGGCGTCGAGCTCAAGGGCTCGTACCGTCGTGTTAAAGGGACAAATATTTCTCTTTCTGCGTGCTACCGTTAGGTCACTCTGTGTCTGGGTCAAGTATCATTATAGCTTCGATTTTCCCCCAACCTCCTCTACAACGAGGGTATAGAACTTGCTGCTCGCCGACCGTAATGCATTATGTCAATGACGAAAGACAAGAATTAGATCAGGTTTCTCTGCCCCCTTCCCCCCCCCCCCCCTCCCCTCCCCTACAGTTGGGTCTGGGACCTTACGTATACCGTACGATAGTTTGGGAGGTCTTCTACCCCCACAGCTGGGTTTGGGACCTTACCTTACCTTACCTTAAATATACATTACGATGGTTTGGGAGGTCTTCTACCCCTACAGCTGGGTGTGGGACCTTATCTTACCTTAAATATACCTTACGGTGGTTTGGGAGGTCTTCTACCCCATAGCTGGGTGTGGGCATCTGATCTTACCTTAAATATACCTTACGGTGATTTCGGAGACCTTCTTCCCCCACAGCTGAGTGTGGCACCTTGCCTTACCTCACGTATAAAGTATGATGATTTCAGAGGTCTACCCATCCTTCCACGGACCTACCTCATATACAACCCTTCCTCCTAAACACACACACACACACCACCACCACACACACACACCATAAAGAAGAACTTTCACCTCAAGTACTCCATACACCACTGCTGGAATATACGAGCAGTGTGTACCAGTTTAATTCTACTAAAGATATATAAGTAATATCATCTTCCTAACCATGCTTACGCCTATAATGCATAATCAAAAGGTAGGCAGGTCGAGCTTAACTATTTCGTCACGCACTTGTACCTCAACTACTTCCCCTGACATTAAGGGCATCTCAAATACCATTTGGTTTGCCGAAAAACAGAATAAACCAAGGTATAATTTACCTTTATGTTGGCCTGAAATGCACTGCTTTCCATTCGATCAAACTACTGATACATACTCACCAATCACTAAAACTACTAAAAAAAATATATACATATACAGCGATTAACCTTCTTTCTTTAACCCCTCCCCCCAACCGCCCCTCAAAAAAAAAAAAAAATCTAATATACGAATAACAGTTTCACGTCAATTTTTTCCCCCTGGCAATTTCCAGAATCCAATAGTTACGCCTCTCCATTTTCTGTGACGGTCCTGCTAGAAGATATTACCCAGCCTGGCAGTGTAGACTCCACCAACTCATCACGCTCACAAAAATCTCAGTTTACTTGATATATATATATATATATATATATATATATATATATATATATATATATATATATATATATATATATATATATATATTCATTTATTATACTTAATCGCTGTTTCCCGAGTCAGCGAGGTGGCGCCAGGAAACAGCCGAAGAATGGCCCTTACCTTGTATATCACCTCTCTCTCTCTCTCTCTCTCTCTCTCTCTCTCTCTCTCTCTCTCTCTTGTGTGTGTGTGTGTGTGTATGTAATTACCTATTTGTACTGTACGAGGAATGAGTTTTATACACTCGTGAGGCGCCATCCCTTCAACATTCTCTACAATCGCACATCCTCTTAAAAACTTCTTAATCCTGTCCATATTCACCCCATCATTCTTCGAGTCTACATTATATGAATACTTTTCTTTATATTTTTTTTCATCATTCTTTATTTTCTTTGAACAAGTTTCTTGCTTAATTTCACGTCACGTTCTCTCGTTGTTCAAACTCAAGGGTTCTTAGCCTGTGGTCCAAGGCCTATTTTCTAGTGGTCCACAGATAGATAAATAAATAAATAAATAAATAAACAAAAAAATAAATTTCACTATCAACACGACCTTTAGTAAGGGTTTGAGTGATATCATGTGTTCTTGTTTGTGATTTCCGACCCGATATAATACTGGATGTATGGTAAAGGTGGTCCACAGACACAGCGAACGTCTCTGAGTGGAACCTTCGCCCTAACCCAACGTCTTACGGACCACTGATCACTGTCCACATTATCAATCATGGTTTACAACCTCACAGGTTGTGCGCAGGTCATCCCTCACTTATCTATTCCATGGGGGGGGGGGTCTATCTTAAGGCTTCTAGCCTTACCCTGTATATCATCTCTCCCATTCTGACGACATCTTTGATGCCTTCCTCTGTACGTTCTCTACTGGCATTTTGTGATCCCTTTTGGTGAGTTAACCAAACCTGAGAAGCATATTTTTGTTATGACATTATGGAGGCCATGATCAGCTTTCTCTATATATCATATCTTTATACTTGGACGCTACTTTAATATTCGCCAGCAGACAGATTGTCTCTACTACTCTCCTAATGTGGGACTCTGGCGACGGGTTTGGGATGGTGTCAACTCCTACATCCCTCTCCTGGGCAGAATCCTGAAGCTTATTTCTATCTACATAACACTCCTATTGTGGTCTTCCTTCACTGTGTTCCATCCTCAGAACCTTCCACTTGGATTCAAATTCCATCAGCCAAGTGTCAGACCAACTTTGGAGTCTGCTCAGGTACCCTTATTAAGCTGATGCGATCCTTCTCGCTTTTCACATCCCCACAGGACCTAGGCATCATCCGCAAACACATTCAGGTACGAGTCCAAACCCTCTGTCACGTCATTCACACATGTCACTAAGAGGAGTAACGTCCATCCCAGAGCAGATCCACTGCGGAGCCGCGACTCATTCCCTCCACCCATTACGAGAAAGTTGCACCCGACACGCGTCCCTCTGTTCCCTTTTCCACTAAGATGATCATACATCCTTCGCTGGTACCTCTCTTTCTTATTCCAGCCAGGTGACACAAGCTTTTTTTTAATCAGCCTTCCGTGCGGTAGAGTGTTAGAAAGCTTCCTGGCCGTCTGTCCAGCTAAAGTCTACTGTGACTTCCTTCCCACCAGAACCGTCCCGTTTCTCACTGATGTAATTCAATCCTCTGACGAAAGTCATCCTTGTGCGTTCCGATGATCTTTTCCAACAGTACCATACGGACCAGACTCGTCAGGGGCCATTGGTCTGTAAAGTTCAGCGCCTTTTCCATATCTCCTTTCCTATAGATGGGCATGACGTTGGCCCCTTTTCCATTCCATCTAACACTTTGCCATTCTCCAGCGACACCTTGGGCAACGTTTCGAGAAAGAATGTTTCCTGTTGGGTCACACGTCTTCAGCACATATGGTAACACCAGGATCATGTATGCCTCAAGTCCTTCTAGTGTTCTGTTAACGCCTTGTCTACACATCTTAATGTCTTCAAAGTCATCCTTTTCCTCCACTCCACCTCTGGTGTGCGAGCTATAGCATCATCCATTGTGAAAACACTTCAGTAAGCTATCAGTCTCCTTACACGTCTTTACAATCATCCCCCACAACAATTCTTCTCTCTCTCTCTCTCTCTCTCTCTCTCTCTCTCTCTCTCTCTCTCTCTCTCTCTCTCTCTTGTTCTATATATCTCAAATGTCTTCAAAAACATCCTTCCCCAAGTCCGTCTCCGTCCGTGACGAAAGGTCTATAGCGTCTTCCAAGGTGAAAACACTACTTCAGTATGTTATCAGTCTCCTTACACATCCTTACAATCATCCCCAGACCCACTCCTAAAATCCTTCTTCCCTCTCGTTCTCTTGGCCTGACTAGCTGTGACCTGACTCCCCGAGAATCTATGGAGAAGTCTCTGATTTGTTCTCCCGTGCCTGTGAAAAAAAAATTCCAAAGATTCTTTGCTCCTGCTGCTCCTGTTGTTGTTGTTGTTGTTGTTGTTGTTGTTGTTGTTGTGTGTGTGTGTGTGTGTGTGTGTGTGTGTGTGTGTGTGTGTGTGTGTGTGTGTGTGTGTGTCACTCCTGTAACGTGGCAAGGTTGCCACATGACACACACAAGCCCGGTGCGTCAGTGTGCCACACCAAGTGTCACGCGGTCATGACACAAGGGGCATATATACACACATACACGCTCTGACCATCGCTAATCACTGGCGGGGGGGGGGCATGATAAGAAGATCACGTGAAATTTCGGGCGAGAAATCCTGGCACGGCCGGCCAAAAATTCTCTCTCTCTCTCTCTCTCTCTCTCTCTCTCTCTCTCTACCAAGTAAGAAAATCTCTCCCTAGGTACTCGTAGTTATGAATCTCTCTCTCTCTCTCTCTCTCTCTCTCTCTCTCTCTCTCTCTCTCTCTCTCTCTCTCTCTCTCTCTCTCTCTCTCTCTCTCTCTATCTATCTATCTATCTATCTATATCTATCTATCTATCTATCTATCTCTACCAAGTAAGAAAATGTCGCCCTAGGCACTCGTAGGTATGACCTCTCTCTCTCTCTCTCTCTCTCTCTCTCTCTCTCTCTCTCTCTCTCTCTCTCTCTCTCTCAACCAAGTAAGAAAATCTCGGCCTAAGCATTCGTAGGTATGAACTCTCTCTCTCTCTCTCTCTCTCTCTCTCTCTCTCTCTCTCTCTCTCTCTCTCTCTCTCCCTAAACAGCCAAGGCTATGCCATGTATCCTAACACAAACATAAACATACTGACAGGCGCAGACGGACAGACAGAAAGTGAGACAGACAGACAGACAGACAGACAGATAGACACACACACACACACACACACACACACACACACACACACACACACACACACACCGCCGCAGGAGGAGTCAGGGCTCATTGACATCCAAGTGACCTTGACCAAACCCCGGTGACGTCACCCACATGTTTACGTGAGAATTTTCCCCGCTGAATATATTCTGGGCCCAGAGCCTCCTCCAGTTGTTGGTCTGCCGCGTGGTTTTCTGAGAGAGAGAGAGAGAGAGAGAGAGAGAGAGAGAGAGAGAGAGAGAGAGAGAGAGAGAGAGAGAGAGAGAGAGCTAGCTCCTCCCAACTCGATCTGCATCTCGTCTCGACACAGCTTCCTCGATCAACTCCAGACTTGGACAGGTTACCTCAGTGAAGGGAGGGAGGAGGAGGAGGAGGAGGAGGAGGAGGAGGAGGAGGAGGAGGAGGAGGAGGAGGAGGAGGAGGAGGTAGACGAAATCTGGTTTGGTTTCAAGGCCCTCCTAAAAAAAAAAAAAAGGGGGGGGGGGGAGTATTCTGCCCATCTCTCTGTCGAAAAATTTCCCTCCTAACTCTCGCCTCTCCTCTGACGGTTGTGCAATTCCAGCTCTCCAACTCAATGGCCATATACTTGGTGCTACTGTAACATCCACTATGGAAACCCCACATATAGCTACGTCTGCCTATCCGAAAATCTTTTCTACCGAACAGTTGCTCCGTTTATACAGAGGACTGATTCGTCCCTGTATGGAGTACTGCTCACACATCTGGGGTGGTTTTAGCTCTGCGTTCTTACTTGAGTCGAGAGCGGTCTGACTTATAAACTGTCCCAGGCAAACTTCCAAACGCGACCCCCTTGCCCTACACGGCAATGTTGATTCCCTTTCCCTCTTCTATAGGCATTACTTTGTTTTTTGCTCCTGAGAGGTGGCTGCTTGATGCCCCCCCACCACTGGCTAGACCTCGCAATACTCGGCAGGCTGCTGCGTCACATGATTACTGGGTGGCCTTTGGCAACTCAAGGTTGGGCCGTTTTGATACCTGCTTCCTTCCCTACACCTCGAAGCTTTGGAACTCTCTCTACCCTCCTTATGTATTTCCCAACAACTATGACCTGGCAAATCTTATTAGACAGGTTTCTCACATTCTCCGAAATTGACAAATAATTTCCCTTGTCTCCTCTTTTTTCCCCCAACTCATTAACCTCTCTATATATCAATTAAGGCCCAACCCTGATGTGGACTTCCGTCCGTGAGTGGCACTTCTTATAAGAAATTTAAAAAAAAAATCAGTCCCAGAGCACGCACAATACTATTAATG
>NC_092229.1:48131430-48161430 GCF_036320965.1 Panulirus ornatus
CCGTGGCCCGCTTCCTTGAGCAACTGCGAACCACTTCTGAGTGGCAAAACAAAAGAGGACATTATAAAGCGGAGCAGAACGCCACACAGACGCGAACACAAACCATCGTCCCTCGGAAGAACGGAGTGGAACTCCTCTGGGCGATAGAGTCTTCTGACGACCTTACCGTCCAGCGAACGCCACAGAACGACAAACGACAACTCCTTCATCCAGAAGGATGGCCCACTTCGTTTTGAAATAACAAACAAACTTGAAGACAGACGAGATGTATTCCATGATGACGCTCTTCGAAGCACTGTCAAAAAAAAAAACCCATAGTCACACACTAACATCTCGAGGCTTCTGATAGCAGACACCCGGGTGTCACACACACACACACACACACACACACACACCAACATCACGAGGCTTGTGATAACAAAATGATATCAACAAGAGAACGCAACCCTGGGAAAAGCGGTCCTTGAAGATCTTTAAACCCGTCCACCATCGACACCGCGGTTGAACCCTATGGTGCACAGACGTGAGGTATATATATATATAATCAAAGTTCCCCCCTCCTCCCTCTTAAACTAGTCCTGTACAGGCAGGAAGCCGTGGAACTCTTAAATATATATATATATATATATATATATATATATATATATATATATATATATATATATATATATATATATATATATATATTTTTTTTTTTTTTATACTTTGTCGCTGTCTCCCGCGTTTGCGAGGTAGCGCAAGGAAACAGACGAAAGAAATGGCCCAACCCCCCCCCCCCCCCATACACATGTACATACACACGTCCACACACGCAAATACACATACCTACACAGCTTTCCATGGTTTACCCCAGACGCTTCACATGCCTTGATTCAATCCACTGACAGCACGTCAAACCCTGTATACCACATCGCTCCAATTCACTCTATTCCTTGCCCTCCTTTCACCCTCCTGCATGTTCAGGCCCCAATCACACAAAATCTTTTTCACTCCATCTTTCCACCTCCAATTTGGTCTCCCTCTTCTCCTCGTTCCCTCCACCTCCGACACATATATCCTCTTGGTCAATCTTTCCTCACTCATTCTCTCCATGTGCCCAAACCATTTCAAAACACCCTCTTCTGCTCTCTCAACCACGCTCTTTTTATTTCCACACATCTCTCTTACCCTTACGTTACTTACTCGATCAAACCACCTCACACCACACATTGTCCTCAAACATCTCATTTCCAGCACATCCATCCTCCTGCGCACAACTCTATCCATAGCCCACGCCTCGCAACCATACAACATTGTTGGAACCACTATTCCTTCAAACATACCCATTTTTGCTTTCCGAGATAATGTTCTCGACTTCCACACATTTTTCAAGGCTCCCAAAATTTTCGCCCCCTCCCCCACCCTATGATCCACTTCCGCTTCCATGGTTCCATCCGCTGACAGATCCACTCCCAGATATCTAAAACACTTCACTTCCTCCAGTTTTTCTCCATTCAAACTCACCTCCCAATTGACTTGACCCTCAACCCTACTGTACCTAATAACCTTGCTCTTATTCACATTTACTCTTAACTGCGCATATATATATATATATATATATATATATATATATATATATATATATATATATATATATATATATATATATATATATATATCTTTTTTTTCTTTCAAACTATTCGCCATTTCCCGCATTAGCAAGGTAGCGTTAAGAACAGAGGACTGGGCCTCAGGGAATATCCTCACCTGGCCCCCTTCTCTGTTCCTTCTTTTGGAAAATTGAAAAAAAAAAAAAAAACAAGAGGGGAGGATTTCCAGCCCCCCGCTCCCTCCCCTTTTAGTCGCCTTCTACGACACGCAGGAAATACGTGGGAAGTATTCTTTCTCCCCTATCCCCAGGGATTATATATATATATATATATATATATATATATATATATATATATATATATATATATATATATATATATACATATATTAATAATGACATCTAGAAGTGCAGGAAGCCAAAGACGAGTAAACAGCCAGTACAAAAATATCGCGTGGCCCCGGGAAGTGATTGCTGTACAGACGAGAAATGAAAGACAGACCACAAGACACACATCGACACAGTGCACCACTTGATTCCTGACGAGAAAATGGCTGATTCACTGTTGCATGCCTACCCCCTTATGTGGACGGTGGCGTTAAAGACGATAGTGTGCACAAAATGTCCGGAAACTGGACCCTACGACTGAAATATATTATAAATTACGATGCGAGAAAAGTGTTCAGCACTGAGTGGTATTCAATAAATTATTCAGGAACTAACACGTGGTAATCTCATCAATTATTCGGGAATTTACATGATCAAGTAAACTGTTCACAAAAAATGTGAAATAACAGTAACTGGATTATATAACACGATATATATATAAAACGTGAACAATCTAAAATAAGTAAAAAAAAAAGAAGAAAAAATCGGAAGCTTTTAAAATCCGAAATTTTCTTTAAAATTGTTTTAGATGAAAGGTTTATACACGCTGTGTCGTTCGGTGTAATATTCTGAAGTCAATGATTGGACAACAGTTACGCTATACGATAAGAGTCGAGGGGTGTGGCAGTCGCTCTTGTCGGCAAAGCTTACATAAGATCTGTTCGTTTTCAACGACACGCTCGTTTTCAACGACACGCTGTGTCGGGCGACCAAAAAGGTGTGTCTGCTGAGCTCGACGACCACGGTACACGACGGTACGACCCTCGAGGACGACGGTACATACTTGGGAATGACGGCAGGACCTTCAACCTGGCCCTTAAGGAAGGAGAAGGTTGAGGGCCAGTTCGTCATACCCAAAAGGCCACAACTTCGTGCTTCAAGGTTCGAACCGTTGTGATCAAAGATATGGTCCTCAGGGTCTTTGCTTTGCTATCCTCTACTGCTTTAAAAGAAGCTCCATTTATTTATTTATTTATTTTGCTTTGTCGCTGTCTCCCGCGTTTGCGAGGTAGCGCAAGGAAACAGACGAAAGAAATGGTCCAACCCACCCCCATACACAATGTATATACATACACGTCCACACACGCAAATATACATACCTATACATCTCAATGTACACATATATATACACACACAGACACATACATGTATACCCATGCACACAATTCACACTGTCTGCCTTTATTCATTCCCCATATCTTCTTTTTTATCTTTTGAGCAGTGTTAAGGCCAGACCACCTCCCTTAGACCCTGAGGTCTATGTGATCTGTGTATCTATGTATGTAAGTCAAACAGCTCAGTAGAGGGGTGGAGAGATGCCAGGGTAAATACCTCTTTGTACTGTGCCCCGGAGGGAGTTCCACACTCGTGGCTTCACCTCCCATCTCTTGAACATTCTCCACTCATTATACCTTTCACAGTCCTGTGTCCAATTTCTGTACCCCGTCCACATGTTCCACATCAGTTTACTCCACTCATCCACCACTCTTGTGCTATACAAGTGCGTCTACACATCTCTACTGACAAGGTATTTGCACAGTTTTAAATCTCTCTCTCTCTCTCTCTCTCTCTCTCTCTCTCTCTCTCTCTCTCTCTCTCTCTCTCTCTCTCTCTCTCTCTCTCTCACACTCACTCTTCTGGTCGTTGCATTCCTGCGTCTCTCGAAGAACCGTCTACATCATCACACTGGCTCAAAACATAAAAAAAAAAAAGGTCGTGATCAGATCACCCCCTCACTCTACTCTCTTCCAGGAGGTGGTCGACCAATGCTCTCAGGAGGTAAACACCCTCCTCCGGTTTCGCTGCTCAAACCTATACCAAAGCATTCGAGTGGCATTCCTCGAAGATATAAGGAATTAGAATGTATCTGACACACCTACGTCAGGCACTCCAAGGTGAGCATCATGACTTACCATACAACCGAGCCAAGTTACCGATACTAATCACTGTCTACAAGACATAAGGGCAGGAACATACGTACGTGGCTGGAACGCCATCGTCAACGAAGAGAAAAAATAAATGTCAACATCTAATGATTAAACTGATGCAACTCAATAACCGAGAAAAGATTATAAAGTAAATGGAATAAAAAATAAATGACATAACACGACCACCGAGAACAATCGAGTGAACATGAAAGAAAGAAAGGGGAGGATGGTGGGAATCGAGACATTGACAAACAAGAAATGTGTTCTCACATGTGGCCGCCCAGCCAAAGACCAAAAGTAAATGCAGACTCGTGGAAAACAAGGGAGAAACATCCAAAATACCTCGTGTGTGTGTGTGTGTGTGTGTGTGTGTGTGTGTGTGTGTGTGTGTGTGTGTGTGTGTGTGTGTGCCGGAACCTGCGGCGGGGTGCCCTGCAGGGGAGGGGGAGGGGAGTGATAAATGGGTTGCGTCTGGTGGGGAGAAACGCCCCATAAACAGACCACCTACAGCCAATACCCCCAGACGCCCATGATGACCAGCGATTACCAGCAGACGACCGCTGGCCCGTGGAACCCTCCAGCAGTGGTCACTGCCTCTACCTGGGGGAACCCTCCAGCTGTGGTCACTGCCTCTACCTGGGGGAACCCTCCAGCTGTGGTCATTGCCTCTACCTGGGGGAACCCTCCAGCTGTGGTCACTGCCTCTACCTGGGGAACCCTCCAGCAGTGGTCACTGCCTCTACCTGGGGGAACCCTCCGGCTGTGGTCACTGCCTCTACCTGGGGGAACCCTCCAGCTGTGGTCACTGCCTCTACCTGGGGGAACCCTCCAGCTGTGGTCACTGCCTCTACCTGGGGGAACCCTCTAGCAGTGGTCACTGCCTCTACCTGGGGGAACCCTCCAGCTGTGGTCACTGCCTCTACCTGGGGGAACCCTCCAGCAGTGGTCACTGCCTCTACCTGGGGGAACCCTCTAGCAGTGGTCACTGCCTCTACCTGGGGGAACCCTCCAGCAGTGGTCACTGCCTCTACCTGGGGGAACCCTCCAGCAGTGGTCACTGCCTCTACCTGGGGGAACCCTCCAGCAGTGGTCACTGCCTCTACCTGGGGGAACCCTCCAGCAGTGGTCACTGCCTCTACCTGGGGGAACCTCCAGCAGTAGGTGCCTCACATGACCCTTCACCAAAGACAACTCAGCCTCGACGTACCACTATATATAGCATCTCCCACTACCGAACTCCCCACCCAACCCCAGACCCGGCCCTCTTAGGAGACTGAAAAAATTCCCCCCTCCCTCCCACCCCACTTGGTGTACAATCATCCAGACTTAACCATTATCACCATCACCAAGGGATGGTGCATGCTTGGCCTCCCCTCTCCCCCCATCACCCCCAAGGTCTTCTTTAATCCTTGCGCCGTCTTCACCAGGACTGTGGCCTTCACCCATACCGCCCCACCCCCCCATAATCTCCAGAGACCACAATGGGCGGCAGGATAATGATGATGCCCCACTACTACAGGAGACCTGGCTGGGGGGTCAATACCTCGCCTGGGGATTCGCGTCTGCCCATTATTGTGAGCACGTGCATTACCTCCCATTATAATACTCCCTCCGCGGCCCTTTACCATGCTTTACTGGTCATGTCTCATATCTGCCTCTGCGCTGAGAGAGAGAGGGAGGGAGGGAGAGAGAGAGAGAGAGAGAGAGAGAGAGAGAGAGAGAGAGAGAGAGAGAGAGAGAGAGAGAGAGAGAGAGAGAGAGAGAGAGAGTCGGTGATTTACGTCACCTCAGACTTATCAAAACCCGGTTCGCACCACCTTACTCCTATACCTAGGCCAACTGTACCATCTACCTACCTACGACAGGCAAGACCTAACCAAAACTGTACCATCTACCTACCTACGACAGGCAAGACCTAACCAAAACGCCACCTTCCTAACCAACCATGACCAACCAGCCCCAGCCAGTGACTACCGTGGCTATGGGCGATCACCAACCATTCCTGTATACCTAAACCCACACCCGGCCCTGGTTAGACCCTCACCCCTAAACCCTTATCTCTCTCTGTCTAGCCCTTAACCTTAACGCCATCTACCTATCCCTTGACGTGGCCCTTTAACTCCCTTTGAGTCCAAGCGTTTCATTCTCCCGTGGACTCATAGGAATACACTTGATCACGCGCTGTTGGAGGTTTGTATGTTCTATGAAGGCGCGCGTTCCTACGCACTTTGTTCGTATGTATGTATATGTATATATATATATATATATATATATATATATATATATATATATATATATATATATATATATATATGTGTGTGTCTGTGTGTGTGTGTGTGTGTGTGTGTGTGTGTATGGGGATAGGGGAGAAAGAATACTTCCCACGTATTCCCTGCGTGTCGTAGAAGGCGACTGAAAGGAGAGGGAGCGGGGGGCTGGAAAGCCTCCCCTCTCGTTTTTTTTTTCAATTTTCCAAAAGAAGGAACAGAGAAGGGGGCCAGGTGAAGATATTCCCTCAAAGGCCCAGTCCTCTGTTCTTAACGCTACCTTGCTAATGCGGGAAATGGCGAAGTTTGAAAGAAAAAAAAAATATATATATACATGCTATATATATATATATATATATATATATATATATATATATATATATATATATATATATATATTTTTTTTTTTATACTTTGTCGCTGTCTCCCGCGTTTGCGAGGTAGCGCAAGGAAACAGACGAAAGAAATGGCCCAACCCCCCCCCCCCCCCATACACATGTATATACATACGTCCACACACGCAAATATACATACCTACACAGCTTTCCATGGTTTACCCCAGACGCTTCACATGCCTTGATTCAATCCACTGACAGCACGTCAACCCCGGTATACCACATCGCTCCAATTCACTCTATTCCTTGCCCTCCTTTCACCCTCCTGCATGTTCAGGCCCCGATCACACAAAATCTTTTTCACTCCATCTTTCCACCTCCAATTTGGTCTCCCTCTTCTCCTTGCTCCCTCCACCTCCGACACATATATCCTCTTGGTCAATCTTTCCTCACTCATCCTCTCCATGTGCCCAAACCACTTCAAAACACCCTCTTCTGCTCTCTCAACCACGCTCTTTTTATTTCCACACATCTCTCTTACCCTTACGTTACTCACTCGATCAAACCACCTCACACCACACATTGTCCTCAAACATCTCATTTCCAGCACATCCATCCTCCTGCGCACAACTCTATCCATAGCCCACGCCTCGCAACCATACAACATTGTTGGAACCACTAATCCTTCAAACATACCCATTTTTGCTTTCCGAGATAATGTTCTCGACTTCCACACATTCTTCAAGGCCCCCAGAATTTTCGCCCCCTCCCCCACCCTATGATCCACTTCCGCTTCCATGGTTCCATCCGCTGCCAGCTCCACTCCCAGATATCTAAAACACTTCACTTCCTCCAGTTTTTCTCCATTCAAACTCACCTCCCAATTGACTTGACCCTCAACCCTACTGTACCTAATAACCTTGCTCTTATTCACATTTACTCTTAACTTTCTTCTTCCACACAATTTACCAAACTCAGTCACCAGCTTCTGCAGTTTCTCACATGAATCAGCCACCAGCGCTGTATCATCAGCGAACAACAACTGACTCACTTCCCAAGCTCTCTCATCCCCAACAGACTTCATACTTGCCCCTCTTTCCAAAACTCTTGCATTTACCTCCCTAACAACCCCATCCATAAACAAATTAAACAACCATGGAGACATCACACACCCCTGCCGCAAACCTACATTCACTGAGAACCAATCACTTTCCTCTCTTCCTACACGTACACATGCCTTACATCCTCGATAAAAACTTTTCACTGCTTCTAACAACTTTCCTCCCACACCATATATTCTTAATACCTTCCACAGAGCATCTCTATCAACTCTATCATATGCCTTCTCCAGATCCATAAATGCTACATACAAATCCATTTGCTTTTCTAAGTATTTCTACAGGGTATTCATCAAAACATTCAAATGACACAAAGGTGACCTCCTATCCCCCATCACGGACACTTACACAGCACACACTGTACGTTATCACCATGGCAACCACCCGACGCGCTGGAGTCGACCAATGCCGTAAGTCGCCAGGGCTGGAGGGCTGCGTAAACATGTCGAATCTAGCGCGTCGGGATTTTCGTAATAATAATAATAATAATAATAATAATAATAATAATAATAATAATAATAATACGCAACATCGCACGACGGGACCTGCCGACGATGCAATATGAAACGTTCAGTCGCAGAGCACGACATCAATCCAAAACGAAAAGTAAAAATACGAAGAATATATATATATATATATATATATATATATATATATATATATATATATATATATATATATATATATATATCATAAACTTATGGAAATTTCAAATGGAAATAACATATACAAATACTGAAATATATATACATATACATCAAAAAAGTATATAAATGTCTACTGAAAACAGAAGCTGCTTCCAGCACATATATAACGGGTGTCCCCAGCGGCCTCAACTGGTCGAGTATATAAACAATATCTGGTCGAGTGTATAAACAATATCTGGTCGAGTATATAAAAAATATCTGGTCGAGTTTATAAACATCTGGTCGAGTATATAAACTAAATCTGGTAGAGTATATAAACAATATCTGGTCGAGTGTATAAACAATATCTGGTCGAGTATATAAACAATATCTGATCGAGTATACAAAATATCTGGTCGAGTATATGAACAATATCTGGTCGAATATATAAAAATATCTGGTCGCGTTTATAAATAATATCTCGTCGAGTATATAAACTAAATCTGGTAGAGTATATAAACAATATCTGGTTGAGTATATAAACAATATCTGGTCGAGTATATAACATATCTGGTCGAGTATATGGACAATATTTGGTCGAATATATAAAAATATCTGGTCGAGTTTATAAATAATATCTAGTCGAGTATATAAACTAAATCTGGTAGAGTATATAAACAATATCTGGTCGAGTATATAAACCAAATCTGGTAGATTATATAAACAGTATCTGGTCGAGTATATAAACCAAATCTGGTCGAGTATATACACAATATCAGGTCCAGTATATAAACAATATCTGGTCGAGTATATAAACAATATGTGCCTCAAATATTGGCATGAACGTTTTTGGGATGAATCAATTCCTCACATATTACACCACACACACGTGTTAAGATCCCACTCAACTACAGGTACACACGGGCCGCTCTGTGCCAGTAATGGCACACCGAGCGAGCACACACACACACACACACACACACACACACACACACACACACATTCGACCTGTGCCAGTAATGGCACATCGGAGAACATTACTGTCACTTGCATGAACTCGTACCAGGCTTAGTCTTGGCGAGTCTTTACAAACACACACACACACACACACACACACAGAGAGAGAGAGAGAGAGAGAGAGAGAGAGAGAGAGAGAGAGAGAGAGAGAGAGAGAGAGAGAGAGAGAGAGAACGCACACCCCTGTGATAAATGGTCATAACATACACCAAACTAAAAATGGGTAATGGACAGGATGTGTATAACAAACACTCTCCCACACCCCCACCCAAGTAGCTAATGGACAAGATGCGTAGGAAACCACCTCCAAAAATGGGCAGATAACACAACAGCTTTCCTATATGAGCAGGATATATATATATATACATATATATATATATATATATATATATATATATATATATATATATATATATATATATATATATATATTATACTATTCGCGGGGTAGCGTTAAGAACAGAGGACTGAGCCTTTGAGGGAATATCCTCACTTGGCCCCCTCCTCTGTTCCTTCTTTAGAAAAACTATATACGTACGACACTCGAAGCTGCCGTCGGCCTGGCCCAGGAGCCCCTCCAGGGTAGTCCCTGACGGAGGCGAGAACTGGCAGAGGGGAAAAGCTTGCCTGGCCAGACCAATGAAGACGGCTGTAATGAAGGCACTCAACGAGGCCTAATGGTATACTGTTAACCTCCAGGAAACTCGGCCTTATGGCCCCTGGCCCGCCCTCACCCGGGTCAACAACCTGCCAGGTATGTTCCTTTTGTCCAGCCTGTCCCACTTAGCCTCGCCGTACACTGTGTGGTGTCTACTCTTAGGCTCGCCGTACAATGTGTGGTATCTACCTTCGGCTTGCCGTACACTGTGTGGTGTCTACTCTTAGGCTCGCCGTACACTGTGTGGTGTCTACTCTTAGCCTTGCCGTACACTGTGTTGTGTTTACTCTTAGCCTTGCCGTACACTGTGTGGTGTCTACCCTTAGCCTCGCCGTACACTGTGTGGTGTCTACCCTTAGCCTCGCCGTACACTGTGTGGTGTTTACTCTTAGGCTCGCTGTACACTACTGCACCTTAAATTTCACCAATCGTGCCTCAGGCGTGTTTCACGGTCTACCATCCAACGGCAAACTGACTGTGCACCTCATGCTCAACCGCTGAGCGGCAGCGCAAAAGGGATTATACACGGAGGTCACAAGGGGGGAGGTCTTCCTCCCTCAGGATGCCCAGTGGGTTGATATCTTCGTGGTTCTGTAGTGGTGGTGGTGGTGTGGTCGTCCTACCACCACCTCACACACACACACACACACACACACACACACACACACTAACCCCGGGACGACACTCGCGTTGAAACCTTCGGCAGTAGTGAACTGCCTCCGACCTGGGGTTCTTCTTCTTCGCGCTACTTTTATCAGCACGGAGGCCCAGTGTGTGTGTGTGTGTGTGTGTGTGTGTGTGTGTGTGTGTGTGTGTGTGTGTGGAACGCTACTAGAGCGGTGCATTAATTCGTGGGCGTCATGTCTGTCAGTCTGTCAGTGTCGGATGGAGTTAAAATAATAATTCCCTGACGTGTTTGCCCCCTCTCCTCGGGAGTCCGCGTGTGTGTGTGTGTGTGTGTGTGTGTGTGTGTGTGTGTGTGTGTGTGTGTGTGTGAGGCAACCCGTTGCCTCGTTAATCCTCAAAATGTTTATCCATCCGCTCGTTAAACAGTGATGCTTTCTCAAACACTGCATGCTGTCTTCTCTCTCTCTCTCTCTCTCTCTCTCTCTCTCTCTCTCTCTCTCTCTCTCTCTCTCTCTCTCTTATTTTTTCTACCCAAATGAAACATCCTTTGTTACCACGGCGCCAATACTGGCTATAATTCTAGCCAGAAAATCCCTTTTTTTTTTCCATTCTACTTCAGCCCTCCGCCCGCCCACCTCTGCACCTCGCACACCTGCTCTTCACACTGTAGTTTCCAATTTATTCTACCTATTTACTGACCTATATTTTGCCTAGCGGTCCCTACCTCACGTGCCAGCGTTGCCTTAACGTCTGGGTAAGCAGAGGGAGGTAAGGAAAGTGAGGGAAGCAAGGTGAGGGAAGCAAGGTGAGGGAAGCAAGGTGAGGTAAGCAAGGTGAGGGAAGGAAGGAGAGGGAAGCAAGGTGAGGGAAGCAAGGAGAGGGAAGCAAGGAGAGGGAAGCAAAGTGAGGTAAGGAAGGAGAGGGAAGCAAGGTGAGGGAAGCAAGGTGAGGTAAGCAAGGTGAGGGAAGCAAGGAGAGGGAAGCAAGGTGAGGGAAGCAAGGTGATGGAAGCAAGGTGAGGGAAGCAAGGTGAGGGAAGGGTTAGCTACGATTGTGAAGTGATCGCCTTGCGTCACCCACACAGGAACTTAACCCACCCTCCTCGGCCGCGTCTATGGTACCCTCATCCCCCTCTCGATCTGCTGGATCACCACCACCAACACATCGACGCTGGAGCAAGTAGCCATATCGTCATGCAAAGGAGTCTGGCTGGGCTATGATGGAGATTCAACGTGCGTTCAATCGAAAGTTGAATGCACCCCTACCCTTACACTGTGGAAATCACCCCCATCCAACACTAAATCACCCCCATCCAACACTAAATCACCCCCATCCAACACTAGATCACCCCCATCCAACACTAAATCATCTCCATTCAACACTAAATCACCCCATCCAACACTAAATCACCCCCATCCAACACTAAATCATCTCCATTCAACACTAAATCACCCCATCCAACACTAAATCACCCCATCCAACACTAAATCACCCCATCCAACACTAAATCACCCCCATCCAACACTAAATCACCCCATCCAACACTAAATCACCCCCATCCGACACTAAATCACCTCATCCAACACTAAATCACCCCCATCCAACACTAAATCACCCCATCCAACACTAAATCACCCCATCCAACACTAAATCACCCCATCCAACACTAAATCACCCCATCCAACACTAAATCACCCCCATCCTACACTAAATCACCCCCATCCAACACTAAATCACCTCATCCAACACTAAATCACCCCATCCAACACTAAATCACCCCCATCCAACACTAAATCACCCCATCCAACACTAAATCACCCCATCCAACACTAAATCACCCCATCCAACACTAAATCACCCCCATCCGACACTAAATCACCCCCATCCGACACTAAATCACCCCCATCCAACACTAAATCACCCCATGCAACACTAAATCACCCCATCCAACACTAAATCACCCCATGCAACACTAAATCACCCCATCCAACACTAAATCACCCCATGCAACACTAAATCACCCCATGCAACACTAAATCACCCCATGCAACACTAAATCACCCCATCCTACACTAAATCACCCCATGCAACACTAAATCACCCCATGCAACACTAAATCACCCCATCCAACACTAAATCACCCCATGCAACACTAAATCACCCCATCCAACACTAAATCACCCCATCCAACACTAAATCACCCCATGCAACACTAAATCACCCCATCCAACACTAAATCACCCCATGCAACACTAAATCACCCCATGCAACACTAAATCACCCCATCCAACACTAAATCACCCCATGCAACACTAAATCACCCCATCCAACACTAAATCACCCCATGCAACACTAAATCACCCCATCCAACACTAAATCATCTCCATCCAACACTAAATCACCCCATCCAACACTAAATCACCCCATGCAACACTAAATCACCCCATGCAACACTAAATCACCCCATGCAACACTAAATCACCCCATGCAACACTAAATCACCCCATCCTACACTAAATCACCCCATGCAATACTAAATCACCCCATCCAACACTAAATCACCCCATGCAACACTACCGAAGCCACCCCGACCTATATCAGTCATGTCACCTCAGACTGGCCGGGCCGAAGTTTCGCTCAGGAGCCGCTGGAAAATGCAGGAAGCGATTCAGACGCCAGCCACCCCGTGTCCAACCCCCACTACCTGCGGGAGGAGGGGAGGAGGACGACACTGATGATATGGCAGTGGGAGGGAGGAAGGGAGGGGCGCGGCGCCAGAGGGGTGAGGGGGTGGCGAGGAAGAACCAGGGAGGGAGGGGAGTGAGGGAGGCCAGGGTTAACTCTTTTACTCCCCATCACTCCGGGGGTAGGGTGGCCTGACGAGGTTCTTCCTGCATCCATCCCATACACCACCCACCACCAACAACAACACTACACCACCACCACCACCACTACATTACACAACATTACACCATCACCAACAACACCACCACTGCACTACACCACCAACAACACTACACCACCACCACCACTACATTACACAACACTACACCATCACCAACAACAACAACACTACACCACCACCACTACTACATTACACAACACTACACCACCACCACTACTACATTACACAACACTACACCACCACCACTACTACATTACACAACACTACACCACCACCAACAACAACAACACTACACCACCACCACCACTACATTATACAACACTACACCACCGCCTACACCACCACTACACTATACCACCAACAACAACACTACACCACCACCACTACATTACACAACACTACACCACCAACAACAACAACAACACTACACCACCATCACCACTGCATTATACAACACTACACCACCGCCAACACCACCACTACACTATACCCCCAACACTACACCACTAGTACTAATACTGCACTACACTACCATCACCACTACTAACACTACATTACGCCAACAACAACACTACACTACCACACTGCACCACCACCAACAACACTAACTACACTACTCTGTACCATACTACACAATCACCACCTACAACCATACACTACGCACTAACACCACCACCACCACCGACACTACACTACACTTTACTTGGCTACACCAACACTACACACTACACTACAGTACTATACTACATTACACCAACACTACACTAACACTACACTACACCACCACAATACATTACACCAACACTACACCAACACTACATTACACCAACACTACACTACACCACTACACTACATTACACCAACACTCCAATACACTACATTACACAAACACGACACCAACACCACACTACCAACGTTACCCATCCAGGGGAATAAGACAGACATCAGCAGAGATGAGGAAACTCGTAATCCAGTGTCGAGTATATTTCTATTGGCAGAGGGAGTATAGAGGATGGGAGGAACGCCCACCCACAGCAGCCCCGCGCCCTTCCTGAGGGACAACGCTCCCTGGGAAGGCTTCAAGGTGGGGTCGAAGCCCCTCTAACTTTACATATTTTCAAACTATTTCATGTGTGGCGGGGTGGCAACGGGAGTGGATGAAGGCAGCAATTATGAATATGGACATGTGTATACATGTACATGTCTGTGTATGTATATGTATGCATACGTTGAAATGTATATGTACGTATATATGCGTGTATGGGCGTTTATGTATATACATATGTGTACGTGGGTGGGTTAGGCCATTCCTCGTCTGTTTCCTTGCGCTACCTCGCTGACGCGGGAGACGGCGATTAAGTATAGCAAATAATATATATATATATATATATATATATATATATATATATATATATATACACTTCAGGTGAATACGTGACCCACATGGCTACAAGGGTACAACGAGCTGTCCACTCCCCCCCTTCACGCCTCGTCAATTCTACCCAACTTACAAAGAAATAATAAAGTTTGTCTTGTGGGCTGAACATCTGGGTTTCGGATGATGAGACCTCGACAGGCACTGCTGAATTCCCCCCCACCCAGTCTGTCGACCTGGCTCTTTGTCATGAGAGAGAGAGAGATCTGGTGGGAAATCTCAGGTGCTCTCTCTCTCTCTCTCTCTCTCTCTCTCTCTCTCTCTCCCAATGCGAGAGCATCCCCATATCACCACTCCAACCTTGAGACTTGCTTCACTGTTTGTTCATCCACCACACACGCACTATTACCGGGAGCTTCAACTATCATTAATCCGTTCGACCCGCAATTCTGCTCGGCGCGCCCTTGGGCTCCAGCGCCAATCGATCTTCTTCTCATAATATAATCCGGGCGGGATACTGACGAAGGATGATGGAAGGACCTAGACTCAACCCCGAGTGATGCCACACGTCTCCCATTCCTTCCCCCTAAAGCAGGCGTTTCACGTAACCTCCTCCTCCTCCTCCTCCTCCTCCTCCAGGCCACTGAACTTTGTCGGGGCTTCGTCATCTTTCAAATACCGGCAGGCTCGAGGGATGATGACAAAGAAGAGATCTTAAGCCGACAAACAGAAGGCCTTGAACCTATACACGGCGGAGGCACAATGTACACACACACACACACACACACACACACACACAGGCACATCCCTCCTTGTATCAGTAACTTCACTGCCTCCCAGGATCGTATTCGAATTAGCCTGTCTTCCGCTGGAGCCTAGGGCGAACTCGCGTGTCTTCCCACTGTGTTATAGAAGCCCTGAGGAGTTAGTTCTACATGTGTATTACACCCCTGATTTCACCGGAGCACCTTGGGGCCTGCGATACAGTTCCGGATCCCCCTCACCCAGACCCAGTTCCCCGTGAATCCACAAGCACAGTAACGAGGATTGAACCCATCGCTGGAAGCAGGTCTAAGAAACCCACTCACTCACTCACCCACTCACCACAAGGCGCAATTAAGGCTCCCCTAACTCGACAGGACTTTGTACCTGCTATTCTAAACTCTTCCCCTTCCGTACTCGTCTTGACCCACACGCTCTCAGTACCGGTACAGCCCCGGTACTGCCTCCCAGTACTGGTGTATCTGCGGCAGAGAAGAGGCCGTCGTGCATCGCATCACAACAGTTCTGTTCGTCGGTAACGCCACTGACACAGTGAGATGTAACGTCACGTCCCCGTCAGGAAGACTTGCTTCTGGGAGCCGTCTCCTGCGCCAAGGGGAACCCCAAACTCCTCAGGGCTGATGGACAATGACAGGCGGTCTGACGGCTTAACATCATGTACATGGAATGGCAAGCACTTGCTACGGGATTACACATGGACTTTCCACCTTGGCAATATGTATATCCGGAGGGGGAGAGGTCGTGCTGCAGGCTCCAGGGGGAACAGCAGCAGCAGGAGGAAACAAAATACGAGGCTCTGGAATCACAACACCATTTTGCTCCCACTGGTTTTGGAGGCGCTGGGTTGACCTTGTGGAACGAGTGCTCTAACACTCTCAAAACGACCAAGACTCCGGGCTAACTAAATCGGCTGTGCAAGAGCTAGCAGCCGGCTTCTTATTTCAGCACCTCAGCATTGCTGTCCAATGAGGGAAGGCAAGTTGCATGGCCGATTCACGTTTCCTGTAAGAGGAACTGGAGGACCAATTTAGCAGATGTTGTATGCAAAAGAACCAAATGTTATTCAACACTCTTTACTATCAAAAAGATATTCAAAAACTTAAGACTGTTTACATATATATATATATATATATATATATATATATATATATATATATATTTTTTTTTAAACCATTCGCCATTTCCCGCGTTAGCGAGGTAGCGTTAAGAACAGAGGACTGGGCCTTTTTTGGAATATCCTCACCTGGCCCCCTCTGTTCCTTCTTTTGGAAAAAAAAAAAAAAAAAAAAAAAAAAGAAGAGGGGAGGATTTCCAGCCCCCCGCTCCCTCCCCTTTTAGTCGCCTTCTACGACACGCAGGGAATACGTAGGAAGTATTCTTAATCCCCTATCCCCAGGGATATATATATATATATATACATATATATATATATATATATATATATATATATATATATATATATATATATATATATATATTTCCTTTCAAAAGTTCAATAAACTGCTTACACTAACATCAAAGTCTAAAACGTCTACAATATTTCTATTTCTTTCGCTGTTATTCCATAATTCATACCTGACTCTGAGACTCCTGCATTTATGGCAATCCCGTGGGTACATAATTCACGGTAATGTTGCAACTGCGGGTGCCACATACTGGGGGGGTCAGGTCTCCTCTGCATCAAGTGACCATGGGGGTCAACACAGTATGACCACTCCTCCTCAGTCGACAAAGAACGGTCTCAAAATGGTGGTTGATTCCTCTTGTAGTGGAGGAAAGGCCATACATCAACACTCTTCATCTTCTGTAGTATGTTACTCTTATGGGTTTCCAAGTCCCATATTTCTGTATTCTGCTCATAAAATCATTGGAGAGTATACCTCTCGTATTATACATAGACTGCTAGATACAGCTGCTGTAGCCTCCAGCATCAGCCGTTTCATTCCCGTCGACACCAGCACGTCCAGGACACCAGCAGAATTCTACAACACCCTTGGGCTGTTGAGACGATTCTTGTAAACCCAATCTTACGCTTCTTGAACATTGGGGTGCAATGAAGCTAGGCTTGTAGGGGGCTACGGTGGGCCTGAGGGATGTGGCCTCCAACAGCTTGGTCGACCAACGACCCCTGACCTAACTGCCTACCTGGACTCAGCCCAGGGCAGTGGGGCTGGGGGAGAAAGCTCCTCTAAAGTCTTTACCAAGTATTCACCAGATGTATTCACCTAAGAATGGTTATGGCTCGGGGTGCACTCTGGGAATCGGAGTAGAGTGAACACGTCTTTTTTTTTTCTAAGATATTGCTCGAGTATATCAAATACAGTGTTGCACAACCGGCAATTCTGTAGTTTATACAGACAATTCTTTTTTGTAGTTTTGCTACATGAGATTCTTCTTCACTCACTACATGAGACTCTTCATCATCAACTACATAAGCGATTCTTCTTCACCAACTACATGAGATTCTTTTGCACAGACTGCGTCAGAATCTACACCAACATATTCCGAGCCATCTCAGTAAATACGTTGGTTCTGTCTGCACGTACAGTATCATGCTGAGGGAAAATACTTTTAGTTATCACAGGGACAACGATGCTTTTTCCCCTCCAGTCCCTCCCTGGGAAGACTGATCTCAGGAACCTTCTAAGGGAGGGAACCAAGCAAAACCTGAATTGAGGTCAAGTCTAAACCATTCTCGTTAACTGCAGTTTTTCTATCATTACGTTAAAAGGTTTCGAAACTTTCAATGCCGATCAAATACGTCAGGCATCTCAGCAGCAAAACACACACACACACACACACACACACACACACACACCTCGTCAAACAGACCAACGTACCCTACCTTACACCTCGTCAACCAGACTTACTTAACTATACACCTCGTCAACAAGACCAACTTGCCCTACCATACACCTCGTCAACCAGACTTAATTAACCATACACCTCGTCAACCAGACCATCTACCCTACCATACACCTCGTCAACCAGACTAAAGAGACTTATTCCTCTGTAATTATTACAGTCAAATCTACCTTCACCTCCCATTATAAAGTGGAACACTTAAATACCCCTCTGTCCTGTCACTCATTAGGCACCTGGACGACCTGATTTCCAGGCTTCCATGCCACGCTTTCCAGACCCGCCCATCCTCCATTCTTCATTACCTCGCTCACCACTTTCACCTAACCTCTACGTCCACCTCTCCCGTTCATCAAGAGCTTTACTGCTTTTCTTACTCCTTTGTAGAGCCAAAGCCTTTGCTTCGCTATGCCTTCTTTTTCTTCTTCTTTTCCCAGGGGTGTTAAAGGCCGGACCACCTCCCTTGTTGGACGCTGGGTCTGTGTATCTACGTAATTCTCTCTCACACTCTCTCTCTCTCTCTCTCTCTCTCTCTCTCTCTCTCTCTATATATATATATATATATATATATATATATATATATATATATATATATATATATATATATATATATATATATATATACATATAATCCTACTGTGCCAACAGACTAAGTCCCTCTCACCATCATTTCCAGTCAATCAATCTAAAATGTTCTCTCAATATCTTAACAAAAGTCACTCCTGTGTCGCCGGCATTCTCCCTGACTTTGTGTTAATACTCTCTCTCTCTCTCTCTCTCTCTCTCTCTCTCTCTCTCTCTCTCTCTCTCTCTCTCTCTCTCTCTCTCTCTCTCTCCTTCCCTTAACGACACCCCACCAAGCGAGGTGGTCTGGACTTAACACAATTTATAAAAAAAAAAATTAGAAATAAATCTAGTCCCCTCTAAAAGCAGGAGATGAAAGGGATAGCAGAGCAAAGGCTCTTCTCCTCCCCCAACCCTCCACTCCCTCCGGCAACACGCCGGTCGGAAAACAGGTTGAAAAAAAATACCTTGCAGGATTAGTAAGCCAGATGGACATTTTTATGGGAAAAGACATATGGTAGAATGAGCATGAATGTCATGTATCCCATCACCAACGACATGTATCCCTTCACTTATTGTAAAGACAATAGTAAGGACAAACTTTGAGCCCCAGCCTCTCGACCTTAACATGTCCATATCATTCCTGATGTTGAAAGAAAATGAAACCATAATTCTTCCTCTCTCAAAGCAGATGACGTCTCAAGAGATCAGTGGTCGAGAAAGGCAGCACGATGTACCACTACGTTATGATGACTGATTACATGAATAATTCAATACCGGAGAGTGGCAGGCGAAGACCAGGCCAAGTCCCGGAAGATATTAAGGGTGCTACTGCTCAGAGCACCATCTTCTGGGAGCTTATTCCACCCGACGACCATAAAGTAATACATCGTCCAGTCCAGATTAACTCGATGACCTCTTTAGGGGCTTTAAGTCCATTTCCTCTCGTTGGCAGTCGTGGTTCTACTGTTAATGAGTTAGACAGACACACACGACCTACCTCTCTAGTACCTACGACAAGATCCTGCCACTTTTTAAGAGGTAGGTCTAGCGCGGAGTGCTCACCGCAGGGAACACCTAGCGTTATTAACAGTGAGTCGAGTGAGTCAGGCGTTGTCCTGGTGTTCTTTTGAGAGAGAGAGAGAGAGAGAGAGAGAGAGAGAGAGAGAGAGAGAGAGAGAGAGAGAGAGAGAGAGAGAGAGACCAGACCAGACTTGGCTCGTCTGGCCGCCAGCTCTCCCCCAGATCATTACCAAGTGAAATGAATTGGGCGCCGGGGGAGGGTGGGAGGGAAAGAGGGGGGAGGGGGGGGTGCTGGAGGGAAGGAAACCCTAGTCAGCTGTTGGCCAGACCCGAAAACCCCCTACCCATAACCCCCACCCTACCTTCCCCCCTCTAGAGCGGCCCACAATCCCTCCACAACCCAGAATGTCTCAAAGCGAGAGAAGTCTCTTGAATCAATCGAGTACGTTTATATATGTGATACACAAGAGAATATGTGTGTGTGTGTGTGTGTGTGTGTGTGTGTGTGTGTGTGTGTGTGTGTGTGCCCCTGGCACGCAGGAAGTTATAAACTAGTCGAACTTCCTGTAACTAAATAACTAGCCCACCCCGTCGACACTTGATAAGACCACTGGGAAAAGCTCACTACACACCCATGGCACACCAACACAGAATTGATATGTAAATCAGTGGAAAGACGAGCCCACTGCAGAAATTTCCCATTAATGTGCCTTCGTACCCCACTGTGTTAACACTTCCAATAGTATAACCACTTGAATAAGAGGTTCATTTGATACACTACTGGAGATTTCTACCTAATCCACTACTGAGGACCACTTCCACTGCTGTTTCTCTAAGGGGATCATGATCCACTGATGCACAAGAGAAGGAACGAGCTGTTCACTTAACAAACCACTTCACAAAATCTTCCACTGGTTAATCACTGGAGGAGATGCCCTGCCCACACCCCTGTGAAAACTTCCACAGATAAATCATTGAGAGTATGTTACAATGATACACCACTGAGGAAATTCTTCCACTGGTACATCACTAAGGAAAAACGTTCCCATTAGTACAGCACGGAAAAGAACCTTCCACTGGCATACCAGGGGAGGTAACACTTCTCAGTGGTATCATCACTGGAGAAAATGTCCGACCTGGAACACCACTGAAGGAGCCGTCCAGTCGTCACACCACTGAGGATAACTTTTCATTCGTACACTCACACAACACTGAGGAAATATAGAAATACTCTCCAAACAAAACTACCTAAAACAGATAAATGGTTTGATTATTCCTAATACTATTTATAAATTCAAGACTGCTACTACTACTATTCTAATACAGCTACTACTTCTATGCTACTACTATTACAAATACACTACTACTACTACTACTACTACTACTACTACTACTACAGCTACCACTACTACTACTAGTACTACTACTACAACTACTACTACTACTACTACTACTACTACAGCTACCACTACTACTACTACTACTACTACTACTACTACTACTACTACTACTACTACTGCTGCTGCTGCTACCACTACTACTACTACTACTACTACTACTGCTGCTGCTGCTACCACTACTACTATACTACTACTTAACCCCCTGCCATTACTATTACCACCAGTACCACCAGTAAGGACGTAAGACCTTCCCCCTGGAACATAATTCCCCCCGCCCTGACAATATCACCCCGAACACAAACTGTCAACGTGTCCCACCTCCTTCAGCAGAACCTTTCATCCCCCTCCTCCTCCTCCACCTCCTCCTCCTCGACTTCCTCCTCAATCTCCATCACCACCACTACAGGATCACCCCTCAGGTTCACAGATTACCAGGGATTAATCTGATGCCACAGTGTGGGGAGGGAGGGAGGGTTTTCTAGAGGCCTACGTAGCCCTATGTTTTGTACCTGTTGTCCCACAGCGTGAGAGTGTCAAAAGGCACAACGTGGAGAGAGAGAGAGAGAGAGAGAGAGAGAGAATGACAGCAGACTCCAGTTGAAGTTGGAGATCCAACTCTTTTCACACAGGCCGAAGTAACACCCAACCCTTTCAATCCTCACTCAGGACCTCCCAAACCATCGTACAGTATACGTAAGGTAAGGTAGGTAAGGGAAGGTCCCAGACCCAGCTGTGGGGGCAGAAAACCTCCCAAACCATCGTAAGGTATACAGAAGGTAAGGCAAGGTCCCAGGCCCAGCTGTGGGGGCAGAAAACCTCCCAAACCATCGTAAGGTATACTGAAGGTAAGGCAAGGTCCCATGCCCAGCTGTGGGGGCAGAAAACCTCCCAAACCATCGTAAGGTATACTGAAGGTAAGGCAAGGTCCCATGCCCAGCTGTGGAGGCAGAAAACCTCCCAAACCATCGTAAGGTATACAGAAGGTAAGGCAAGGTCCGAGACCCAGCTGTGGGGGTAGAAGACCTCCTAAACCATCGTAAGGCATACTGAAGGTAAGGCAAGGTTCCAGACCCAGCTGTGGGGGTAGAAGACCTATCAAACCATCGTAAGGTATACGTAAAGTAAGGTAAGGTCCCACACCCAGCTGTGGGGGGTAGAAAACCTCCTAAACCATCGTAAGGTATACGTAAGGTAAGGCATGGTCCCACACCCAGCTGTGAGGGGTAGAAAACCTCCTAAACCATCGTAAGGTATACGTAAGGTAAGGCATGGTCCCAGACACAGCTGTCGGGGGTAGAAGACCTCCTGAACCATCGTAAGGTATACGTAAGGTAAGGCACGGTCCCTGACACAGATGTGGGGGTCGAAGACCTCCCGAACCATCGTTAAGACATACGTACGTTGAGGTCAACAACTCCACAACGCCACAGTAGCACTACAGGAATAACCACACAGAGAAAGGGCACAGAGAAAGAGAGAGAGACAGAAAAAAAAAGAAAACGTATAGCATGTACGTAGACCCTGGTATATGACCTGAAAAAGCAGGGACCCCCCCACCGCAGGGACGAGAATCAGCCAAGTGCGCCCCCTCCTCCACAGCACGTTTTCCGTTTAGGTGCGACCTATAACTCACCAGGATGAGCAACTTAACGTTATTACTCCTGCCATTAAACTAGCGATCATGTAGTAATGTGTACACCCTGACACTCACCTGGTCCCGCTCCTTCCACCACCACCACAAACTCGCGCCTGTTCCAGGGGACCCCGACTCGTAAATAATTTAAACGGTACAGTTTGGGTAAAAAAAAAAAAAAATGTAACTTATGAGCACAGTCTCGTACAAGAATTGTAACTTACAGTCTTGTAAAAGAATTGTAACTTAAAAGTTTTGTAAAAGAATTGTAAATTACAGTCTTGTAAAAGAAATGTAACTTAAGAGCACAGTCTTGTAAAAGAATTGCAACTTACAGTCTTGTAAAGGAATTGTAACAAAGTTTTGTAAAAGAATTGTAACTTAAAGAGCACACTCTTGTAAAAGAATTATTTACATGAAATACGAAAGGAACTAAAGCGTCATGTGGATCACTGCATTATGGACAAACATCACTACATAATCTCCCGTCGTTGTCTCAAATGCATTTTGTAAATTGTGAAACAAAAAAATTATTACGGAAAGGAGGGGGAGGAGGGAGGAGGGAGGAGGAGGGAGGATAAATAATCCACCTACTTCATCTTATGCAGTGGGAGGGGGGAGGAGGAGGATGGAGGAGGGGGAACTCATAAAGGGGGTTGGGGGAACGTGCCCTGCGGGATCTGTCAGGGGTGAAATGGTCCGGTGGTGCTGGAGGTGGTGGTGGAGCGGGCCGTGGAGGGTGTGTGGGGGAGGGGAGACAGATAACTGCCAGGTGGAGAGTAATATCTCGGGAGGTGAAATGGTTTTTTTTACAGAGAGAGAGAGAGAGAGAGAGAGAGAGAGAGAGAGAGAGAGAGAGAGAGAGAGAGTACCAGGGGTTCTAACATGGCGGAGGGAGAGGAGGAACTTTGTGGATGACGTTCCCGGCCGGGCCTGGGTGATGTTGGAGGTGGAGGAGGAGGAGGGTACTGTTGTCTCCTCCACTAACACAAGTAGGCTCGCCACACACACACACACACACACACACACACACACTACGAGCTTCAAACGAGAAACATTTATGGGAAGCGGAAGGACCCTTCTAGGGCCGGAAAAAAAGGAGAAGAATCCTCCAGGGGGCCAGCTGAAGAAACCTCCAAGGCCATCAAACGAAGGAAAACCCCCAGAGCCAGCAGGAGAGAACGAAAAACCTCCCCAGGGGTCAATAAGCCACCTCTTGGGCACCGCTGGAAACCCAGGAGGAAGGAAGAGGAGGAGTAGCCACGGCAAGCCCAGCTACCTGTGCCGTCACAGCTGGCCATCGCACCATCGGGTGGGCTCCCCCGTCGTCATTGTCAGGGGGTTAGCGAGGGACGACGCTAAGACCCCATCCGCCGCCAAAAGTAACTCTAGGTAAACACACACACACACACACACACACACACACACACACACAATGCAGGCTACACGCGGCTTGGCTTGGTCCTCCCGCCAGTCACGTGACTGGCTACCATCATTAACCAAGTCAATAGTAGAGCCAGCCACGCTGCTTCACCCTCCCTCCCTCCCTCCGTGCCTGCCTGCCTGCCTGCCTGCCACGAACACGCCGACCTACCTCAACCTCCCCACACCAGGCAAGGTCTCCCTACGCCCCACACACACACACACACGAGAACTAGCGGGGACTAGAGCCAGCCATGTACTATACATATACAGTCTGTGGACTTCCCGTTTTCCCAGCCTCACTTTGGCTACCAACCCCTTCCCCTCCCTCCTCCTCCTCCTCACGCCATGATCTTCCCACTCCCTCGTACAACCCCCTCTCCCACCCAACCCCACACCCACCTCCCACCACGTATGTCACGTTAGGTCGTACCGTGTGACCCGCAGCCAGGGTTGGTCGTCCATGCTGGCGGTAGGGGGGTGAGGGGTGTCACACGGCACACACACACACACACACACACACACCAAGTAGCACAGATGACAATAAATCAGACGCAAGCTAGCCAGCCAGGAGGTGGCCGCCCCTGGCGTCATCATGGGGGAGAGAGAGCTGGCACTCCCGGCCCTGAGGGGCTTCTGCTTCTCCTGACTCGGTCTTACCTGCAGAGGGGCGGCGCAGGGGCGCTCCTGGTTCCCACTGTCCCAACGGCACACACCCACCCGCACCCACCCACACACACACACACACGAAGGGGATCGACGACGAGGACGTGGACGAAGACGGCGTGTGGGTGGTGATGGAACTCACAGTCCCCCTGCTACTGGAGGTGGTGGTGGTATGGTGTAAGTCGTGCGTCCGCTTACACAAACACAAACACACACTTGCCACCTTCTTATCGCCTCCACTTGCCAGCCAAACACTGCCTCAACATCACGCAGCGACCACACTCAGAACCTCGAGGTGTGCCTCGCCCAGGGTTGGTGAGGAGCTGGGATCGCAGCAACACCAGCAGAAGGAGGAGGAAGATGAGGAGGAGGAGGAGGGGTTAGAGTGTGTGTAGAGGGGCCAGGCAAGCGACGAAGACGATCACAGTATGAACTTGACCTTCAGATGGGCAGAAGGGCTGTCTCGTGGAGACGCGAGTGGCCCACAGCGGTGTGACCTGACCTATGGTAGGGTGATAGGCAGGCCTACGGAACAGGAGGAGAAGGAGAGTGGTGGTAGACGGTGTACACACACACTCGAGTGCTCGGGCCTCTGTGCCTCCTCCCGACCCCTCGCCTCGCAACACGATATCGAGGAAAATCCAAAATGTTGAGGTGTTGTAAATCGATCGCCGCAGCGACTGACTCACATGCTGCTGGTGGCGAGCGTCCGTTGCGGTTGCATTGCTGGGCCGCCCGCGTCCAGGTGTGGCACTCACGGAGCATGCGTCACCTTCGCTAATTTCGCAAAAGGGGGGACACACACACAAAAAAAAAACAATAAGGAATCACTGATCACGACGTTGCACGAATGAGGAGAGCTGCGACACGGGGGGCTTACTACCCTACATCTCGTTACGACCAGCAGACTGTATGCACTTGGGGCCTTCCAGTCTTCGCACGTAACACATACGTCAGTAAACAACGCGGCTCACAGGATGGCGCAGTGACCACGCTCCGCGTGCCATCTGTGACGACGGGAGAGCGCGCGCGTGTGTGTGTGGGTCAGCTGGGGGTTAGTGACGGCCTGCAGGTGGTGCGGCGGCAGTGTCCAGCTGGTGTATGTGTGTATGTGTGTCTTGCCTTGGCCACCGCCCCCGCCGCCACCAGCTGCCACCCGCCACCACCAACCAGCTGCTGCTGCTCCTGCAGGTTCTGCTCCCGCCCTCCTTCTCCACCTCCTTCCGACGACGTCATTCCCCCTTCCCCAACGACGTCATTCCCCCTTCCCCGACGACGTCATCCCCCTTCCCCGACGACGTCGTTCCCCTTCCCGACGACGTCATCCCCCTTCCCCGACGACGTCATTCCCCCTTCCCGACGACGTCATCCCCCTTCCCCGACGACGTCATCCCCCTTCCCCGACGACGTCATCCCCCCTTCCCCGACGACGTCATCCCCCTTCCCCGACGACGTCATACCCCCTTCCTTCCCCGACGACGTCATCCCCCCTTCCTTCCCCGACGACGTCATCCCCCCTTCCTTCCCCGACAACGTCATCCCCCCTTCCTTCCCCGACAACGTCATCCCCCCTTCCTTCCCCGACAACGTCATCCCCCCTTCCTTCCCCGACAACGTCATCCCCCCTTCCTTCCCCGACGACGTCGCTGGGGAGGATGGGGATGATGACGTGACCTCTCATCACCCCGAGAGGCTGCAGAGGTCACGGCTGCGTCACCATCTGGAAGGGGGATGACGTCATGTACGTCGGGGTGAAGGGGATGACGTCATGATGATGCCAGGTGGATGGGTGTAGTCCAGACTACACCGAGACTTTCTGTCGGCCTGATGTCAGACACGTCACGAGGACGACAGCGATGAGATGTCAGGGCACCGAGGTGGGAGCAGAGAGGCGCTGACGTCTCCTGACGCTGAACGACTCTGGGGCAGACACGCGGGGACGACCGATATCACCCCCATCCACCCACCCACCCCAGGAAGGCTCGGGAGACAGACACTTGGGCGACAACACGACGACAAAATGAGGAAGTTGGGGTTAAGGATGAGGCTGAGGGGGGGGGGGGGTTGAGGGGAAGGCTGGGGGATGGGGGGAGAGAGTGGGGGTTGAGGGAAGGGGAAGGGGGAGGGGAAGAGACAGGGGTGTGAGGAGAGCAGGCTTGGGTGTTCAGGAGGAGGCTGGGCGGGGGGGTGTGAGGGGAACAGACTATATGGTGTTGAGGGGGATGCTGCGGTGAGAGAGAGAGAGAGAGAGAGAGAGAGAGAGAGAGAGAGAGAGAGAGAGAGAGAGAGAGAGAGAGAGAGACTGGGGAGGGACAGTCGTCGACCCAGCGGGGGAGAAAATGAACAAATGTCACGCCTCCCCCAGGGGCTCTGGCCGAGTGAGGAGAGGTGGCGGCGGCGGGGGACCGCTGCCGCTTCCCCATCACTGCCACTCAACACGTTAAGCATCACAAGATCTCTCTCTCTCTCTCTCTCTCTCTCTCTCTCTCTCTCTCTCTCTCTCTCTCTCTCTCTCCCTCCAGACTCACACATACACGGCCCTCGTGTATGTTTAAAACATGTCGGTCTTATAGATTAGGCTTGTGTCATGACACACACACACACACACACACACACACACACACACACACACACACCTCCTCCTCCTCCTCCTCCTCCCGCAACAGTCACCACAGTCAATAGTCATAATATGGCCCTTACTCAGGAAGGGTTCCTCTGGTCGTCGTCGTCTTCTTCCACAGACACTTCATGACGCGCGTGTGTGTGTGTGTGTGTGTGTGTGTGTGTGTGTCGCCCAACTCGCCATGCAGGGTGCATCCTTCCCCCTCCCCTGCACGCCTGCCTCCCGGCCCTCAGCCAACAGATCGCCTCCCCCCCATCACGCTGGGAGTCGTGAGGGGGTCGCGCCAAGAAGGGCCTTCCTCCCCTATCATCCATCCCCCTCCACCCCCACCCCATCCCCCCCCCACAACAACACCCCGTCCCCCCTCACAACTCCTCTTCTAACGCCTGTCGTAACTCCTCCTCATAAAGCTGACGACCTCATTAACTATGCACGATCAACCCATTATGTGACAACACACACACACGCCTTCTCAGGAGAGGTGTGATCGACCAATTTAAATCTTTCCTTCCTATCACCAAAAAATTGATCTTTTCGTCCTTAAATACCGACCAAGAACAAAGAGTCTTCATCTTTTATATACAGTCCACTACGATGTTTTCGAAGGTCTTCTACCCATAGAGAGAGAGAGAGAGAGAGAGAGAGAGAGAGAGAGAGAGAGAGAGAGAGAGAGAGAGAGAGAGGGGGGGGGGGGATGATCAGGCATACCAGAAGATCATCTGGTGTGTGTCTTGGGCCAAACCACAACAACATGAGCTACACGTGAACTCCCCTTTCCTTAAAACTGTCTGGCAGTATCACCTTTCTCCCGTTTCCATATCACCATCTCCCAATAGCCCCTTCTCATACATACTCCCCCTACCAAACCCTGACCCTGATAGCCTTATCCCTCCCCTTAAATTGAGCCTTCTGTCTTAATCACCCAACTACCAGCGTAACTACCTCGGTCCTCCCTACGCGGCTATGACGTGTACTCCATTCATCCTTCCCTCAGACGAGGGATTTCCCGTGCTCTCTACACTCCACACTGCTGCTTCAAGAGCAAATCTTATGGTATGCCAGAAAGCAAGGTGGGTGGGTGGGGGCAAGACAATGGCCACCTCTGCTTTGTGGGCGTGAACAAAGCGTAATTATCAGCCGTTGATTCTCTCGGGTTGGTTCGACGTGACAAGTGGTGTGCCACGGGGGATAAGCCATGGGATTATTCCCCCTATCATCCATGGGATTATTTCCCCATCCCGTCTCCAACTATAGAAAACTGGGAGTTTGGGATAATATCCCGTGTCCTGCGAAGGGAAAAGAAGGAAGGAGGGGACAATTTCGTCATAAACCATCAGGTCTAACCACCCTCAATGGTTTAGCTTTTCCCCATGTTGAGTGCTCCCGTCCAGTCCTATGGACACAACGTAGACCCATTCAACTCCAACGTACTCACTCTCTCCCCCGCCCCCCCCCACCATGCAACTCTACCATGAACATAGTAACACACCGGGAGAGAGAGAGAGAGAGAGAGAGAGAGAGAGAGAGAGAGAGAGAGAGAGAGAGAGAGAGAGAGAGAGAGAGTGTCCTGTGGGGCTTCCACCAACTGACCGCCCCGCCAGAGACTAGCACTTCCCCAGGTCCGCTCCTCCCTCTCGAGCACGACGGACGTGTCAGGCTGGGCCTTAGTCACCCACAAACCCCTCATCTACCAAACCAAGGAACGAAAAAAAAGGGAGAAAGACCTTCACTAAGAAAAAAAAAATAAATAAACGACCAGCTCATATCACCCAGCTAATCTCGTCTTTGCCCTTTACCTCAAGCGGTTATATATATACATCATTTCTTTCCAGTCAAGAACCACGAGATCACACACAACATTCCCCTGCCGAAAACAACAGCATAACAGACACTCGGACGATAATGACCCCCTCTCACCCAGACGAGTCGGTCCTCCGTCCCCCAACCCTCAACCCTCAACAGTATGTAGCCACGAGTCCCCCATTCATAGACGAAGAATCTAGAACCTTCTTCCTTCCCCTGCCATTACACCCCAAACCCCCCTCCCCCAAACTAAAGGTCAACACTCGTTTTCTTTTCATGTAAAAGAAAAGAAATTAGAAAATTCTTTGCGAAACTTTAACAAACCTTCAGCTAACGATATATATATATATATATATATATATATATATATATATATATATATATATATAT
>NC_092229.1:48166430-48181430 GCF_036320965.1 Panulirus ornatus
AGGGGGTTATTATTTCATGTGTGGCGGGGTTGCGATGGGTATGAATAAAGGCAGAGAGTATGAATTATGTACATGTGTATATATGTATGTATATTTGCGTGTGTGGACGTGTATGTATATACATGTGTATGTGGGTGGGTTGGGCCATTCTTTCGTCTGGTTCCTTGCGCTACCTCGCTAACGCGGGAGACAGCAACAAAGCAAAATAAATAAAATTAATATATATATATATATATATATATATATATATATATATATATATATATATATATATATATACTGTTCATACTGTAGTCATGTTATTGCGTTGGTGCTTCACAGAAGAAAGCCTTTTATCTTATTTCCTACGTCCAAATACAGTTTCTGTTTTTAACTATTGTGATACAAAATCAACATACACATAGGTACGATAATGGACACCTCATCCTTACCTTTCCAACCTTAAAATTATATGTGTACGACTACTACCACACGTCTGGCAGCCCTACTTCGGCGTCGGCTCAGGGACAGAGCGCATGCCCAAGGTATTCGATTGGAGAAGTACACCAAATCTCTCTGTGAAATGTTGAATGGAATTGGTCGATCGACATTCTAATTCCCCGAATGGTCATTGAATATCATCTACTGGGCAGCGTGCTATTGTACAATTCTATGCCACAGTAACAATCACAGACGATGTGAATTTTCCATTCTCAATATGAACGTGCGGTTCCCTCAAAATATCGTACGGCTCTTGACATATAAATTTTTACAGAGCATAAATTCTACAATACCCTAAGCTCGCTATTACGAACCCAGGGCTGCTCCCAACAAGAATGCAGACCCCCCACACTTCTTGCGACCACGTCCACGTCTCTCCAACCCCTCATAAACAAATCATGGAAGACCTCTTACCACAGACCACAGACAGGTGTCGGCCAACGGCTGCCCACACGTCCACCACACCTCCGTCTCAACTCACCTGTAAGGACAGAAGACCTTGGGTTAATTAGATTCTTACACCTGTTTTTTCATGTGATATTGAGGATAATAGGATATATATATATAATGTGTGTGTGTGTGTGTGTGTGTGTGTGTGTGTGTGTGTGTGTGTGTGTGTGTGTGTGTGTGTGTGTGCTCAAATGGACTGGATATATGGAGAAAATGAGTGAGGATAGGTTGACAAAGAGGATATATGTGTCAGAAGTGGAGGGAACAAGATGCGGGTGACCAAATTGGAGGTGGAAGGATGAACTGAAAAAGATTTCGAGCGATTGGGTCCTGGACTTGCAGGAGGGTGAAAAGCATGCACGGGATACCATGAAATTGAAAAAGAGGTTGACATGCTGTCAATGGACTGCACCAGGGCACGTGAAGCATTCGGGGTAAACCATGGACATGTCAGTAAGGCCTGGATGAAGATGGGGAGCTGTGGTTTCGGTGCACTACACATAAACAGCTAGAGAACGGATATGTGCGGATACGGCCTCTCTTCATCTGCTCCGGGCGCAACCTCGCTAACTCGGAAAACGGCGATCAAGCATGGATAAAAAAGAAAAAAATTACTGAAGAGGAAGACAAAACATTCACCAAGATCATTCACCAGGCACCCCAGCACCGGATGGGGAGACAATGTCCTCGTATGAAGACCCCCAACGGACAACGGTACGTCAAAAGGCCATCATACCAACGCCCTCTCTCTCGACGGGGGTTTGTCCCACCAAGGGCCCGAGCACTCGTCCCAGCAAGGCTCCCGAAGCAGCAACCTTGGATGATGATGATGATGATGATGGTGAGGCGCCCTGGACGACAAGAAACTGCTTCCACCCTCACTCGTCATCGGGCAATCCAAATTCCCGAGTTCATATTTCTTGCCAAGAGGGTGTCTCCCGCGGGTGATCAATCTTAATTATGCTTTATTTTATGACAGTTGTCGTGGGCTATGCGAGGTGGTCGCAGCTATATACGAGTCCCTACCACCACCACCACCACCACCATACCGCCGCCGCCACCATAAGCCACATTCCGAGCGAAGGCGACGACCACCACCACCACCAGTGAAGGCAGACGACCACCACCACCACAGAGCGTGGCTCATCATGGACCCACTATCCACGGCAAGGTCAGCCAACGACGCACCCAGCCGACCCACCGCCCCAACACCCTTCCTACACCTCCAGTCAACCAGCCTTCAAATAAAATCCCCCCCGAACTCGACCCTCTGGCTCCGTGCTCCCCCCATCCTCCTGTGACCTCACGCATTCCCTACCTGGCCACACGGACTGGCTTCTCTTCCTCCGGCCGGCTTCAGCAAAGACCAATTCTCTCCCGAAAAAAAAAAAAAATATAAAACAGGTCCTTTTCATACCTATCTAGAGCCTATTAATATCTTAAAACGAACCCTCCTCCTTCCTCCTCCTCTATGCATGCACGTCCCTTGTTTTCCGTTACGTCAAAGGCCGTCCCTACCTCACTAACGGGTGCAGGACCCACCCACCTCTGCTCCAACTCGGGGGGGGGCCCTTCCCGTGACCCCACCCTCCCATGACGACGCGCTGTACCTACAACACGATCTATTCTTGCTTCCACCTCCCCCTTGTGCCCCTCACTCGCGCTACCAGTGGGATGCCCTGCCTGTCTACACACCTATAGATCGCGATCCTGCGACGCGAGACATGACGATGCAATGTGTAAGGTACGACCTTTCCCAGTGTAGTAGTAGCGCGGGGGCGCACACACACACGCGAGCGCCACCCGTCACGTGCCGCAACCTCTGTCGTCCTTGATCAATGACGGTAGAAGATTTGCGTCCCGTCGAATCACTGAAGGAAGGAGAATCGCTGTCGCTCCTAATCAATGATGGAAGAAGCTCAGGTCCTTTCTAGTCAATGAAAGGAAGCTTCTTTCATTCCCCATCACTGAAGGAAGAATATTCGTTCTCAATTGATGAAAGAAATATCTGTCGTTCTCAGTCACTAAAGAGGAATATCTGTCGTTCCCAATCACTAAAGACTAATGTCTATCGTTCCCAATTACTAAAGACTAATGTTTATCGTTCCTAATCACTAAAAGACATACCTGCCGTTCCTAACCATTATAAAAGGAATCTCTGTCGTACCTCATCGCTGAGAGAAATGTCTGTCGTTCACAATCACTGAAGGAGGGTCTCTGTTGTTCCAAACCAGGGATAGAAATACCTGTCGTTCCCAGTCACCGGATGAGGAAGGGCGTCTGTCGTTCCCAGTCACCGGAGGAGGAAGGGCGTCTGTCGTTCCCAGTCACCGGAGGAGGAAGGGCGTCTGTCGTTCCCAGTCACCGGAGGAGGAAGGGCGTCTGTCGTTCCCAGTCACCGGAGGAGGAAGGGCATCTGTCGTTCCCAGTCACCGAAGGAGGAAGGGTACCCAGTCACCGGAGGAGGAAGGGCGTCTGTCGTTCCCAGTCACCGAAGGAGGAAGGGTGCCCAGTCACCGGAGGAGGAAGGGCGTCTGTCGTTCCCAGTCACCGAAGGAGGAAGGGCGTCTGTCGTTCCCAGTCACCGAAGGAGGAAGGGTGTCTGCCATTCCCTGCTAAGTGAGGCGGGATAACTGGAGTGGATATGTGAACCCTCCAGGCCTGGCTGTGCCCGGCCCACCACAGCAGACCTGCTGCACCACAAATAACCCGCGACCTGCACGTGACAACAAAGGAGATCCACTCACTCTTCGTGTCGACAAAGGAAGGCGTTCTTTGTGTCAACAAAGGAATACACCCTGCAAACAACGACACACACACACACACACACACACAACTCAAGAGAACATACGATGCATTTGTTTTACTTTTCGTGACACACAAAGAAAAAAAGGTCAAATACAACTCAAGAGAAAAACCTGATCAATTCTTGTTCTCGAATACAATTCAAAGGTCCACATCCGAAGACATCACAAGAAAAATAACAAAGTAGCAGATCGACATTACAACCGCTGGCCAGACAGGATGCGTCTAGGCACATGGGGTCGGGGGGGGGGGAAAGCCGGACGACGCAAGAGCTGATGGTGTATGGCGAGTCTGTGTTGTTATCACGCCCAGTGCAAGCACATACCACATGTCCTTATGTGCAATGCGGTCTGAGACCTCAAAGATTCGACGACCGTATGAGAACTTCAGTGGCAGCAGTATTCTGAAAGGACATTCACAGACTGCATCCAAGATTTCCTATGCCCTGGGCAAATACAGACGTCTGATACAATACTGCCCAGTGTTAGTACATCCTGTTACAAGTCCCATGTGTAACGTGTCTTGTGAACACATGTACTCTGGTGTCCAGCTTGGGTACATGCTCATAACCCAGCGTATCATATGTAACCCCCTCTCTGTGTGTAATGTATTACCCAAATCAATGGTCTGGACTCGTTTTAAACAGGTGCCACACGTCACTGAACGCTTCATTTCTTACCTATGTTACAGTCAGTACTACTTAGTACAGTATTCTGTAGTAATGTATCATGTATCCGATACATCCTACACCTCCCTCCTTCCCTGATAGGGTGACGACCCACTGGGTCCCTGGGTTCCACTTGGACCCCACCTGTCACCCTCCTCTGTCTGTGTACTGCACCCACTTGCACGCTCCATACTTGCCTCCACCTGACCCTAGACACGTATCCCTTCCCACCTCGCTATCACTCAAATGCTTTGTTTAAGTGTAAACACTGGAGGACAGTACACGGGAAAGCCAGACAACGGAAGATCTGATGGACTCTAACGAGATTATCTGCTGGAGGACAGTACATGGGAAAGCCAGACATTAAAAGAACTGATGGTCTAAGACGAGGTTATATGCTAGACATACGGTATTACAAATCTCCATTCTATATATATATATATATATATATATATATATATATATATATATATTCTTTTCTTTCATACTATTCACCATTTACCGCGTTAGCGAGGTTGTGTTAAGCACAGAGGAACTGGACCTTTGAGGGAATATCCTCACCTGGCCCGATTCTCTGTTCCTTCTTTTGGAAAATTAGAAAAAAAAAAACGAGAGGGGAGGATTTCCAGAAGATTCCCCTAATATCTCTTCAAGTCGTAAGCCTTAATTAAAAAAAAAAAAAATGGCGGGTTAAAAGGATCAAGTCCATGATAAATATGAATACTTGTATAATATTGGATCGTCTCTTAACCTTCTCTTTTCAAAACTAAACACGTTCAATTCGTTTCGTCGGCTCGAACGGGATTCGTTTCCGAGACCAGGAAACCATTTTGGAAGCTCAACGCTATTGTATTCTCTCTCTCTCTCTCTCTCTCTCTCTCTCTCTCTCTCTCTCTCTCTCTCTCTCTCTCTCTCTCCTCTCCGCCTATATCTCTTTTCAAGAAGGGTGACCCCAAAACGGAACGTAATATTCAAGATGGGGAAACGTCACTTTAACGTAAAGAATAAGAGTCAATTCCCTGCGCTTGAATTCGAAAGATCTACCGATGAATCCGAAAAATTTTCTTCGCATCCAGGTCACCAGAGATTATTATACGCCCCCAATCTCTTTCCTCATCACGTTTTTTTTTTTTCAGCTCAGCAGAATTCATATTACAGCTTTTGTATTTTCGTCTTAACTACTTATCTCTATAACGAAATCCATTTGCCACCTATGTGCCCAATCGATTAGTTTGTTTATGTCAGTCTTGAAGATACAGACCAGTTAAGGTCTGGTCAAGTGAATTTGTACATTCATTTCCCAGCTTAGTACAATAATTAACGAATGTTTATATCTTACAATGCAAACCATCATCAGTAATTTATTTCCCAGCTTATTATAATCAACGAAGGTTAACATCTTACAATGTAATCCATTATCAGTAGATTTATTTCCCAGCTTATTATAATCAACGAAGGTTAATATCTTACAATGTAATCCATTATCAGTAATTTATTTCCCAGCTTATTATAATCAACGAAGGTTAATATCTTACAATGTAATCCATTATCAGTAATTTATTTCCCACTAATGCAACCCATTATCAGTAGAATTATTTCCCAGCTTATTATAATCAACGAAGGTTAATATCTTATAATGCAACCCATTATCAGTAATTCATTTCCCCAGCTTATCATCAACGAATGTTAATAACTTACAATGCAGCCCATTACCAATATCCTAAACATGTTAAGAAAGATAGAACCGGTCCTAAGATATCTCCTTGTGGCACACCGCTTGTTGCGTCTGAACATTCTGAGACTTGACCATTGAATCGCATCTCTCTTGTTTTTTCACGGCCGGTTAACCCATTTCATATCCCACTCAAGTACATCTCCAGCACAGGCCATAGAGTATCTTCACCTCTCATCTCCCGGCAAATTAGATACAAATGTAAACAACATACAATTTGAAAAAAATCAAACCTGGTTAACTTGAAACATTCTTCAGTAATACTGGGTTGTTCTGAGGTACCACGAAGTCAAATGAGAGCCCGTCTGAGAGTAATCAACGAGGGATGAGACACACACACACACACACACACTATTACGTCTTCGACGAAAACGAGCAAAAAAGAAAATAAAGAAAAAAAAATCACCGCCAGAAATGATTTTCCCCCTTCCACCGCTGCCTCTGAAGAGGAGAGGAAGCACTCCATCTACCTTGAGGCATTGCGGATGCAAAGCGCCTCACCCACCCCAGGCACTGTGAGACCGCCTGGCTGTAAACATAATTAACACCTAAGCTCACTCGCCCACCCCTCCTCCCCCCATCCCTTCATTATTAAGCAAAGGGAATTAGAATTTCAACTAGATATGCAAATCGGGAGATCCTTGCAAGTGTTACGTAGGGCCTGAGATGGGCCATCTTGGAGTGTGAGGAACCCATGGTATTGGTATTACCAAGGAAGGCGTGGTTTCACCAGGGAAGGCGTGGTATCATTAGGGAAGGCATGGTATCACCAGGGAAGGCATGGTATCACCAGGGAAGGCATGGTATCACCAGGGAAGGCGTGGTATCACCAGGGAAGGCATGGTATCACAAGGGAAGGCATGGTATCACCAGGGAGGCATGGCATCACCAAGGAAGGCGTGGTATCACCAGGGAAAGATCACGGCATCACCAGGGAAGGCATGGCATCACCAGGGAAAGATCACGGCATCACCAGGGAAGGCATGGCATCACCAGGGAAGACAAGGTATCACCAGGGAAGGCATGGCATCACCAGGGAAAGATCATGGTATCACCAGGGAAAGATCATGGCATCACCAGGGAAAGATCATGGTATCACCAGGGAAAGATCATGGCATCACCAGGGAAAGATCACGGTTCCAGGCTACAGCTGGGAGACACCATGGGAACATGATCATCCCGGCCCCCACCACCTGCCACAAGCCACCATACGTTTCATCAATATTCAGTCCGGCGGTGCCACGAGTCTGCAGCTTGACTCCGGACGGTTCCGGATTGTTCTGGGGGGGGGGGGTGCGCATATCCGGTTGTGGACCAGTCCGGACTTCGAGGCCAATGGGGTGGGGTGGGGTAGGGTGGAGTCCCCCCCCCCTCTCTCTCTCTCCACCAAGACATTCATATACGTGTACAAAGAAAGACAAGTTGAATACAAGGTGTATGACTGAATATTTTTTTCAGTGTAATTTTTTTTATGTAACTTTTGTAGCCAGCGTGAAGGAAAAATAGAGCCTTCATCAACACTGCAGCGGAGTGTGTGTGTGTGTGTGTGTGTGTGTGTGTGTGAGTGTGTGGGGAGATGGGGCTACGCATCAGCAAGCAACTCCGGGTAAACAATGCCAAGCACGGACGATCACGTACAAGGCCCGGTAAACCAGCGCTAATCAATATCTACAAAGAACGTCCTAGTTGGCTGGCTGGCTGCCTGCCTGCCTGGCTGATTGATTATGCCTGGCTGGCTGGCTATGGCTGACTGGCTGGCAATGGCTGGCTGGCTTGACTGATTATGGCTGGCTGGCTATAGCTGACTGGCTGTGGCTGGGCGAATGATCATGACTTGCTAGCTATAGCAGACTGGCTGTGACTGGCTGACTGATTATGGCTGGCTGGCTATAGCTGACTGGCTGTGGCTGGGCGAATGATCATGACTGGCTAGCTATAGTAGACTGGCTGTGACTGGCTGACTGATTATGGCTGACTGGCTATAGCTGACTGGTTGACTGGCTGGCTATGCCTGACTGGCCCTGGGTGGCTGACTGACTATAGGTGGATCGCTGGCTGGTTGCTGGGCGAGCGTGAGTGACAAGGAGGCTGATGGCTGGCAAGGTGTCTGCTGGATGAAAGGCTGTTTGACTAGATGGCTGGAAAGCCATTGGCTGCCTGGGCTGAAGTCTGACAGAAGGCTGGCTGGTCTTTTAAAAAAGCCCTTCAGGGTGATGGCCGGCTGCTGAAGTTCACAATGTTTTCCTCCATGGTCAGACAACCAACACTCAGTCCAAAGCTTCATGTAATGGCTAGTTACTGACATCAAGGAACATCATATCCCTCACAGCACACTGACATCTTTACCTTCTTGAACACGTCGGAGGGTACGACCCCTGAGCAAGACAGTACGACCCCTGAGCACGACAGTACGACCCCTGGGTCGTACTAGCCTTTGACCCTGAGGGTTATACTGTCTTATCAGAACGAGGGATTCCACAGTCCTCACGAAATTCAAGTTCTCATAACCTTCAAACAGGAATTATGTTTTACTGTGTGTACAGAACTTCTGGTGAGAAAAGACAATGTCCTTCGGGGAACCCGACCCCCCAAAGCATTGTACTCATCCGAACACCGGCAGTGTTCGGACTTAACCAAAGCAACAGTAGAAGAAGAACTAAAGCGTCAAAGAAGAAGAAGGCGAAGCAAACCAATGCATGAGAGGAGAGAGAGAGAGTCACCCCCACATGAAAAGAAGGACACACACACACACACACTCATTTACATGCCAAAACTACAGTCAGGAAATCACAGGAGGGGAAGGCTTGGGCCGTCTTATATCCCCGACTCAGTAAAAATGTTCGTTTAACCACTGAGGCCTCGGGGAGAACCAAGGACGACCGACCCAGCGTTAGCATTCAAGCGGGTGTCCGACCTTACGACACCATCACCAAACCACCGCTGCCACATATATAAACAAAACCGCCCCGCCCGCTGCCAGACGTATATAACAATGTAAACAACCCTTAACGGACTGTTATGTACGATAACAACGGCTTCACAACCTGATGGCTCCAGGCATGAGTTTTGTAATTTTCAAAACAATCTACAGTTTACGTGACGGGAATGATGCATGACGGGTTGTACATGTTAAGAGAGGGAGTGGGGGAAGGCCAGCGGGGTATGTATGTCTGTACGTAGGCGCTGTCCAAGCCGCTTTCGTCGGCCACAGATCTTATGCAAGAAAACACTTCCCCGTTACATGTATTTCTTTTAAAAACATCTGTACCATTCGTGGAGACTAATGATGAAGTAGACTGTCATCCGAGTATATATGGCGTACATAATATATATATATATATATATATATATATATATATATATATATATATATATATATATATATATATATATATACACACACACAAAAGAAAATAGCCTAATTCGCTCACATCCATTCCACAGTTATGTGTAAATTCATTCTACAGTTGTCATTTGTATACCACAAAACCACAGCCCTCTGTCCACACCCATGTCCAACCATGTCTCACAGACATGTCCGTGGTTTCGCCAGGCTGCTTAATATGGCCTGGTTCAGTCTACTGACAACACGTCGACCCCTGTATAACATCTCTCTCCAATTTACTCTATCCCCTGCACGCCTTTCACCCTCCTGTGTGTTCAAGCCACGAGCACTCAAAATCTTTTTTACTCTAACCTTCCCCAACCAATCTGATCACCTTTTCTTTGTACCTCCACATCTGACACCTATGTCCTCTTTGCCAACTTTCCTCACTCATTCTCTCCATATGTCCAAACCATTTCAGCACACCCTCTTCACCTCTCTCAACTACACTCTTATTACCACTTACTCTTACCCTACTGTCATTACTCAATCAACACTGTCCTCACATCACATACTATGATCAAATATTTCATTTCTAACACATGCACCCTACTCCCGTACATTGACAGCCCATGCCTCTCATACATACGATATCACTGGGACTTGAGCATTCCTCCAAAAACACCCATTCTCGCATTTCTCAATGCTCTCACAACCCTCACCCCCTCACCCACCCTATGACTCACTATGACTCGTAAAGTCACCCTAAGACCACCTCTTCCAGGAGCTCTTGCAGCCCAAAGTAGTGTTATTTCCAGAAGCATGTAAATGAAGGACTCCTCAGACGAGCCTGCTACTTCCAAGACTAGCCAAAGGTAACTTTTCAAGTCACGGTGTAATCTCGTAACGGCAGGCAGTCTAGTGGTGGCACTTAAACATACCCGCAGCACAACGACTGAAGCAGGAGCTGCGGGAGTGTGTGACAGAGCGTGTGACTGATATGGGTAAAAAGAAAGTGGGTGGTGAGAGGTGGGTGATTATAAATGCTTATGCACCCGGCCATGACAAGGAAGATGATGAGAGGCAAGTGTTTTGGGAGCAGCTGAGCGAGTGTCCCAGCTGTTTCGATGTTCAAGAGACTAGGCATCAGTAATGGGTGATTTCAGTGCGAAGGTGTGTAATGGGGCAATTGAGGGTACAACTGGGGACGTGAGGCACTCATTAAAGTGCATGGAAATGGTAAGCAGCATGTGGTGGAGTTTTGAGCTGAAAGGGGGGACCGGCGACTGGGAATACCTGGTTTGAAAAAAAGTATGCGCGTGTGAGTGGGAGAGATGGTCAGTGCGCGTTACTATATCACATCCTAACTGACTTTTGGATGTAAAATGTGCTCAGAAGGGCAGCTGGTGTCATGCCTGATCACAAACTTGTGGATGAATAATCTTCTGTATGTATGAATACTGCAATATTCAAATATACAGAAGAGTATTCACATCCAATGAACTGTCAACAAATTCTTTTACCCTTGTGTGTTCACTTATGGAAAGGCTTATGGTTGAATCCTCTCTTACCAAAGCTAACAGCACCATAAACAGGAGTGAAGTAATGTTCAAATTTATATGATACCTTAATGAAATCTCTGCTGAAGTGTGGCTAAATTAAAGCAGCCAGTGGCTGACCTGACGACGTCCTTTGCCAGGTAGAGAAGGACAGGTCGCCTTTCCAGTTCTGGTCAACCTTTCCCATGTTTCACTGGTCAACTGTTCCTCGTTTCCTCATCTGTGAGTGCAGGCTGGTTTTGCATATATATATATATATTCCCTGATTCATTCCAACTTCTGTATCCTTGAAAATGGCTTGGCATAACAGTCAAGCCTAAGGAGCGCCGTGTTTTATGTTTCCAAGCGAGTTTAAGAATCGTAATCGTGCTTTCACGCGTGTATATATGAGATTCACCTGTCCACGCATGGGCACTCAGTGACTCTCCGCGGCACTCAGTGACTCTCCGCGGCACTCAGTGACTCTCCGCGGCACTCAGTGACTCTCCGCGGCACTCAGTGACTCTCCGCGGCACTCAGTGACTCTCCGCGGCACTCAGTGACTCTCCGCGGCACTCAGTGACTCTCCGCGGCACTCAGTGACTCTCCGCGGCACTCAGTGACTCTCCGCGGCACTCAGTGACTCTCCGCGGCACTCAGTGACTCTCCGCGGCACTCAGTGACTCTCCGCGGCACTCAGTGACTCTCCGCGGCACTCAGTGACTCTCCGCGGCACTCAGTGACTCTCCGCGGCACTCAGTGACTCTCCGCGGCACTCAGTGACTCTCCGCGGCACTCAGTGACTCTCCGCGGCACTCAGTGACTCTCCGCGGCACTCAGTGACTCTCCGCGGCACTCAGTGACTCTCCGCGGCACTCAGTGACTCTCCGCGGCACTCAGTGACTCTCCGCGGCACTCAGTGACTCTCCGCGGCACTCAGTGACTCTCCGCGGCACTCAGTGACTCTCCGCGGCACTCAGTGACTCTCCGCGGCACTCAGTGACTCTCCGCGGCACTCAGTGACTCTCCGCGGCACTCAGTGACTCTCCGCGGCACTCAGTGACTCTCCGCGGCACTCAGTGACTCTCCGCGGCACTCAGTGACTCTCCGCGGCACTCAGTGACTCTCCGCGGCACTCAGTGACTCTCCGCGGCACTCAGTGACTCTCCGCGGCACTCAGTGACTCTCCGCGGCACTCAGTGACTCTCCGCGGCACTCAGTGACTCTCCGCGGCACTCAGTGACTCTCCGCGGCACTCAGTGACTCTCCGCGGCACTCAGTGACTCTCCGCGGCACTCAGTGACTCTCCGCGGCACTCAGTGACTCTCCGCGGCACTCAGTGACTCTCCGCGGCACTCAGTGACTCTCCGCGGCACTCAGTGACTCTCCGCGGCACTCAGTGACTCTCCGCGGCACTCAGTGACTCTCCGCGGCACTCAGTGACTCTCCGCGGCACTCAGTGACTCTCCGCGGCACTCAGTGACTCTCCGCGGCACTCAGTGACTCTCCGCGGCACTCAGTGACTCTCCGCGGCACTCAGTGACTCTCCGCGGCACTCAGTGACTCTCCGCGGCACTCAGTGACTCTCCGCGGCACTCAGTGACTCTCCGCGGCACTCAGTGACTCTCCGCGGCACTCAGTGACTCTCCGCGGCACTCAGTGACTCTCCGCGGCACTCAGTGACTCTCCGCGGCACTCAGTGACTCTCCGCGGCACTCAGTGACTCTCCGCGGCACTCAGTGACTCTCCGCGGCACTCAGTGACTCTCCGCGGCACTCAGTGACTCTCCGCGGCACTCAGTGACTCTCCGCGGCACTCAGTGACTCTCCGCGGCACTCAGTGACTCTCCGCGGCACTCAGTGACTCTCCGCGGCACTCAGTGACTCTCCGCGGCACTCAGTGACTCTCCGCGGCACTCAGTGACTCTCCGCGGCACTCAGTGACTCTCCGCGGCACTCAGTGACTCTCCGCGGCACTCAGTGACTCTCCGCGGCACTCAGTGACTCTCCGCGGCACTCAGTGACTCTCCGCGGCACTCAGTGACTCTCCGCGGCACTCAGTGACTCTCCGCGGCACTCAGTGACTCTCCGCGGCACTCAGTGACTCTCCGCGGCACTCAGTGACTCTCCGCGGCACTCAGTGACTCTCCGCGGCACTCAGTGACTCTCCGCGGCACTCAGTGACTCTCCGCGGCACTCAGTGACTCTCCGCGGCACTCAGTGACTCTCCGCGGCACTCAGTGACTCTCCGCGGCACTCAGTGACTCTCCGCGGCACTCAGTGACTCTCCGCGGCACTCAGTGACTCTCCGCGGCACTCAGTGACTCTCCGCGGCACTCAGTGACTCTCCGCGGCACTCAGTGACTCTCCGCGGCACTCAGTGACTCTCCGCGGCACTCAGTGACTCTCCGCGGCACTCAGTGACTCTCCGCGGCACTCAGTGACTCTCCGCGGCACTCAGTGACTCTCCGCGGCACTCAGTGACTCTCCGCGGCACTCAGTGACTCTCCGCGGCACTCAGTGACTCTCCGCGGCACTCAGTGACTCTCCGCGGCACTCAGTGACTCTCCGCGGCACTCAGTGACTCTCCGCGGCACTCAGTGACTCTCCGCGGCACTCAGTGACTCTCCGCGGCACTCAGTGACTCTCCGCGGCACTCAGTGACTCTCCGCGGCACTCAGTGACTCTCCGCGGCACTCAGTGACTCTCCGCGGCACTCAGTGACTCTCCGCGGCACTCAGTGACTCTCCGCGGCACTCAGTGACTCTCCGCGGCACTCAGTGACTCTCCGCGGCACTCAGTGACTCTCCGCGGCACTCAGTGACTCTCCGCGGCACTCAGTGACTCTCCGCGGCACTCAGTGACTCTCCGCGGCACTCAGTGACTCTCCGCGGCACTCAGTGACTCTCCGCGGCACTCAGTGACTCTCCGCGGCACTCAGTGACTCTCCGCGGCACTCAGTGACTCTCCGCGGCACTCAGTGACTCTCCGCGGCACTCAGTGACTCTCCGCGGCACTCAGTGACTCTCCGCGGCACTCAGTGACTCTCCGCGGCACTCAGTGACTCTCCGCGGCACTCAGTGACTCTCCGCGGCACTCAGTGACTCTCCGCGGCACTCAGTGACTCTCCGCGGCACTCAGTGACTCTCCGCGGCACTCAGTGACTCTCCGCGGCACTCAGTGACTCTCCGCGGCACTCAGTGACTCTCCGCGGCACTCAGTGACTCTCCGCGGCACTCAGTGACTCTCCGCGGCACTCAGTGACTCTCCGCGGCACTCAGTGACTCTCCGCGGCACTCAGTGACTCTCCGCGGCACTCAGTGACTCTCCGCGGCACTCAGTGACTCTCCGCGGCACTCAGTGACTCTCCGCGGCACTCAGTGACTCTCCGCGGCACTCAGTGACTCTCCGCGGCACTCAGTGACTCTCCGCGGCACTCAGTGACTCTCCGCGGCACTCAGTGACTCTCCGCGGCACTCAGTGACTCTCCGCGGCACTCAGTGACTCTCCGCGGCACTCAGTGACTCTCCGCGGCACTCAGTGACTCTCCGCGGCACTCAGTGACTCTCCGCGGCACTCAGTGACTCTCCGCGGCACTCAGTGACTCTCCGCGGCACTCAGTGACTCTCCGCGGCACTCAGTGACTCTCCGCGGCACTCAGTGACTCTCCGCGGCACTCAGTGACTCTCCGCGGCACTCAGTGACTCTCCGCGGCACTCAGTGACTCTCCGCGGCACTCAGTGACTCTCCGCGGCACTCAGTGACTCTCCGCGGCACTCAGTGACTCTCCGCGGCACTCAGTGACTCTCCGCGGCACTCAGTGACTCTCCGCGGCACTCAGTGACTCTCCGCGGCACTCAGTGACTCTCCGCGGCACTCAGTGACTCTCCGCGGCACTCAGTGACTCTCCGCGGCACTCAGTGACTCTCCGCGGCACTCAGTGACTCTCCGCGGCACTCAGTGACTCTCCGCGGCACTCAGTGACTCTCCGCGGCACTCAGTGA
>NC_092229.1:48186430-48223930 GCF_036320965.1 Panulirus ornatus
CATACAGTATTTGGCTGTAGAGCTTCACTGTGTGTAGAAAGATATAATTTCCACACGTTACAAATATTAGATAATCTACACACATAAAGAGGATATTCTAATATTCTGTTTCACGAATCATTTCCTCACTTATTTAGTTTCACATTTTCCTCCCCTCGTTCGTTTCTGTTGCAGTTTTATTCTTTTTTTTGACAGACGATACATGAAGGTGAACATGTTAGGTCTTTCAATAAGGGAACGAAAAGTCTCGCCACTAACTGTACAATGAATGGGAAGTCATATTCTAATTACGTTAGTCACGAATCATGGCTGCAGCAGATACCTGTGTGACTTCAGTTCTCTCGTCCGACTCCTCCCATGTGTGTTGTGTGACACTAGACATTGAGTGAATTGCCGCTACGTTTTACTAATCAATCGCAGCTCGACTTATTAATCGCGAACACACAAGAAAAAAAAATTTCTCGGAGCATTCCAGGGATTCACTTAAAATTCGCACATCTCAATATATATATATATATATATATATATATATATATATACACACATACATGTGTGTATATATATATATATATATATATATATATATATATATATATATATATATATATATATATATATATATAGTTTTCTACATCGACACTGCTGATGAATCCTTTATCTTCTTCATCAACATGCCTCGATGTTGGTTCCGCCCCTTGCTCAGAGAGAGACAGAACACAAAGTCTGTTCTCAATATGATCTGTTACGTAAAGGAATCAATTGAGCTCCTCTTCGCTCCAATGTTTACAACTTTAGAATACCCTCGCTTACGTTGGCGGGCCCAGAGCTGCACTGCATGCATATTCGAGGTGGGGGTCTAACTAGACCTGGGTGCTAGTGACAATACATCACATCCTTCCCTTTCGTATCTGATATTGCTCATGGTAAATCCTAATACATTTGCTTTCTTGGCGGCTTCGTTACACTGCTGGGAGAATGTTTGAGGTTGTTGGAGACAGTGACCTGGAGACAATGTTGGAGACAGAGATCACTTCTCCAAGATCCCCTCACAAAAAGGAGCGTCCTCTGTCTTTGTGTGTCCAATCAGGTCACCATCAAAGTTTTTGTTTGGGTTTCCTATGCGCAACAGCTGACATTAGTGATGTTAAAAATGGCATTCGCCATTTTCTAGACCATTCACCCATTTTCTCTAGATCCTCTTGTCATATCAGCTTACCTTCAGTTAATATGGCATGAGCGATCTCTGTGTCATCTGCAAATTTAGGCACTTTAAAGACATTCAGCCCTACGTCAATATCAAAAATATATATCATGAAAAAGTACAGGCCCAAAGATGGATCCCTGGGGCACCCCAGTGGTTTGGAGCGACCATGGTACATAGTGATTCATTCGCCTTTCAATACCACTGCAGCCGATCGCGTAACCTGTGTCCTATGCAACCGGTAATCCCCTAAGACCCCGCCCGACCTTATGCACCGACTCGTATCCTGAGGGACTTCGTCGAATTCCTTTTGGAAGTTCCTGAAATATAATACGTGCTTCTTTAACCTTGCCGTGGGTACTGAGTGATTCGTAATAAAAAATTCAACTAGGACTGTCCGGCGTGGTCCGTGCAATGATCATTACAACGAAGACGTGTATGCTTATCCATCAGACTGTGTTCTTCCACGTAACTACGATTCTATCTGTAACAATCGACTCTCTCTCGAACCTTAACGTATGTGACTGGAGTGAGGCTTAATAAGACGGTAATGACCAGGCATTTCACGGCCTCCCCTTACGAATACAAGGACGACGTCTGCCAGTACTGAGAGCACACTCCATCCACGAGAGAATCAACTGAACATACCAGCGAGCGGTGGGGCAAATATCATTGTCTGACATCTCTCTTTACTCGTGGAGGGGGAACATCTGGTCCAGGACATTTTAACAGTCTTCAACTTAACTCTCTCTGTGTCATCACCTCTTTAACCAGGACGGTAGTCTGGTGCCATCGGTGCGCTATTGACTACCGTCGTAAAAAAAAAAAAAAAAAAAAAAAAAAAAAAGGCGCGTAGCTGCTTTCTACGGCGGAAGAAGAAATAAAAAAAAGCAGAACTGGAAAACTTTTTTTCTTTTTTTTTTTTAGGGTTGCTGCTACGGTTTCATTATCCACAACGGGGTCCTCCCCCCTTGCCCTTTAGTAAGGGGTCTTAGCCCACTCCATATACGTTTCTTGTCGTTCACACACCTACAAAATCCTTTAGGATCTGTGTGTGTGTGTGTGTGTGTGTGAGAGAGAGAGAGAGAGAGAGAGAGAGAGAGAGAGAGAGAGAGAGAGAGAGAGAGAGAGAGAGAGAGAGAGAGAAAGGGGGGGCACCTACAGCGACCGTCGTACCCTACCCACTTGCTCACGGCGTACCGTCAACACTACAGGGTAACCGTTATTTACGACGTCGTGCTCAAGAGGGAGGATGGGTCGTACCGTCGTGCTCAAGGGGAGTCGTACCGTCGTGCTTAAGGGCTGTCGTACCGCAGTGCTTAAGGGCAGTCGTACCGTCGTGCTCAAGGGGAGTCGGACCGTCGTGCTCAAGGGTTGTCGTACCGTCGTGCTCAAGGGTTGTCGTACCGTCGTGCTTAAGGGTTGTCGTACCGTCGTGCTTAAGGACAGTCGTACCGTCGTGCTCAAGGGGAGTCGGACCGTCGTGCTCAAGGGGAGTCGTACCGTCGTGCTCAAGGGTTGTCGTACCGTCGTGCTTAAGGGTTGTCGTACCGTCGTGCTTAAGGACAGTCGTACCGTCGTGCTTAAGGACAGTCGGACCGTCGTGCTCAAGGGGAGTCGGACCGTCGTGCTCAAGGGTTGTCGTACCGTCGTGCTTAAGGGTTGTCGTACCGTCGTGCTCAAGGGCTGTCGTACCGACGTGCTTAAAGGGAAGTCGAGTCGTACCGTAATAACATGGACAGAGACATGTAAACAAAGAGGAGTGCAAACAAAGGAGGACCACCACACAGGGAATTTGTTCAAACAATCACGCTAAGGAAAATGAACTTGAGAACCTTGGGTACAGAGATAATGCCACGCACGATAAAAAGGACAGTGGGGCGATGCAGACGCGACACGTACACGAGAGAAACACGCACGCCATGGAAGGGAACTACGTACATGGTGTACGAAACACGTTCGTTATGAACCAATCACGTACGCGAAGGAAAAAAAGCGCCTTCCCTTAGGAAAACCCGTACATAAGAGGTAGAAACATGTACACAAAGGAAACACGTACACAAACGCAGTAACGTAAACAAGGCAGGAACACGTAGAGCAACACGTACATAAGGGAAGAAACGTTAACAAAAACATGTACATAGGTGCAGAAAAGCTAAAAAAATGAACATGTTCACAAATATATATATATATATATATATATATATATATATATATATATATAGATACACGTACATAGGGGAAGAAGCAAGTGCAAATAGTAAGAAAGGCGTAAAAGAAACACGCACAGAGGAAAATACACACACACACACACACACACACACACACACACACACACACACACACACACACACACAGAGAAACTGACAAACACGTACATAGAAGAGGAACAGATACATAAAAAAGGGAACACATACATACAGAGACACAAAAGGAAACACGGAAATAAAGGAGGAAACATGTACATAAAGAGGGAAACACGTGCATAAAGAGGGAAACACGTACATAAAGAGGGAAACACGTGCATAAAGAGGGAAACACGTGCATGAAATGGGAAACACGTAAGTCAATGAAAAAACACGCACATAATGAGGGAAACACGTACATAGAATAAGGACAAGACAAACAAGACGTACCGAAACGGGGGAAGCAAAATGCACATATGGCCAAGAGATGTAAACAAAGGACAAGAGAGAAGCGTCAGGAGGAGGAGGAAGAGGAGGAGGAGGAGGAGTAAGAGGAGGAGGACCAAGCCAAAATGGCAGGCAAGGAGAGCTAAACCAGCAGCGACAATACTTAACACAAACGTAAGTTAATACGATAGACGTAATGCAATACGACACACACACACACACACACACACACACACACACACACACACACACGGCACCAACATTACCCAGCTTAAACTATGGCCAGACGAGGAACAAGAGATAGGAGGGAGGAGACTGAATGTCACAGGCGAGAGGCATGTAAAAATACGCCGCACAAAGGAAGAGAAAAGAAAGGAGAGAGAGGCGAGGGACTGAAGTGTAGAGTGGTGTGGGAGGAGGAGGGGTGGTGAGACTGCTGGGGGGGGGGGATCGCAATGCTGGGAGAAGAGTCGTAATCCTGGGGGGGGAGGGAGAGGAGGGGTCGTAATGCTGGGGGAGAGAAGAGGGGTCGTAATGCTGGGGGAGAGAGGAGGGGGTCGTAATGCTGGGGGGGAGAGGAGGGGGCGTAATGCTGGGGGGAGAGAAGAGGGGTCGAAATGCTGGGGGGGAGAGGAGGGGTCGTAATGCTGGGGTGGAGAGGAGGGGGCGTAATGCTGGGGGAGAGAGGGGGGGGGGTCGTAATGCTGGGGGAGAGAGGAGGGGTCGTAATACTGGGGTGGAGAGGAGGGGGCGTAATGCTGGGGGGAGAGAAGAGGGGTCGAAATGCTGGGGGGGAGAGGAGGGGTCGTAATGCTGGGGTGGAGAGGAGGGGGCGTAATGCTGGGGTGGAGAGGAGAGGGCGTAATGCTGGGGGAGAGAGGGGGGGTCGTAATGCTGGGGGAGAGAGGAGGGGTCGTAATACTGGGGTGGAGAGGAGGGGGCGTAATGCTGGGGGGGGAGGATGGGTCGTAATGCTGGGGAGAGAGAGGGGGGGTCGTAATACTGGGGGGGAGAGGAGGGGGCGTAATGCTGGGGGAGAGAGGAGGGGGCGTAATGCTGGGGTGGAGAGGAGGGGGGTCGTAATGCTGGGGGGGAGAGGAGGGGTCGTAATGCTGGGGGGACAGAGGAGGGGTCGTAATGCTGGGGGGAGAGAGGAGGGGTCGAAATGCTGGAGGGGAGAGGAGGGGTCGTAATGCTGGGGGGAGAGAGGAGGGGGGTCGAAATGCTGGGGGGGGAGAGGAGGGGTCGTAATGCTGGGGTGGAGAGGAGGGGTCGTAATGCTGGGGGGAGAGAGGAGGGGGGTCGAAATGCTGGGGGGGAGAGGAGGGGTCGTAATGCTGGGGGGAGAGAGGAGGGGGGTCGAAATGCTGGGGGGGGAGAGGAGGGGTCGTAATGCTGGGGGGGAGAGGAGGGGTCGTAATGCTGGGGGGGAGAGGAGGGGTCGTAATGCAAGAGGGAGAGGAGGGGTCGTAATGCTGGGAGGAGAGGAGGGGTCGTAATGCTGGGGGGGAGAGGAGGGGTCGTAATGCTGGGGGGGAGAGGAGGGGTCGTAATGCTGGGAGGAGAGGAGGGGGGTCGAAATGCTGGGGGGGGAGAGGAGGGGTCGTAATGCTGGGGTGGAGAGGTGGGGTCGTAATGCTGGGGGGGGAGAGAGAGAGGGGGGTCGTAATGCTGGGGAGAGAGGGGGGTCATAATACTGGGGGGGAGAGGAAGGGGTCGTAATGCTGGGGAGAGAGAGAGGGGGATCGTAATACTGGGGGGGAGAGGAGGGGGCGTAATGCACTCATATAAAATAAAAATGAAACGTACAAAAGGCGGGCCACAAGGATGAACAAAACAACTACAAGCAACAAGGAACGAGATCACGTGGAAAAACAAGATGACGCGGGAGGAAAGGCAAAAACAAAGAGGACAAGACTTGATATATACAAATGGGGGGGCCACGGAAAAATGAATAAAGGAAACGGGAACGAAGAAGAAGAAGAAGAAGAAGAAGAAGAAGAAGAAGAAGAAGAGGAAGAAGAGGAAGAAGAAGAAGAAGAAGAAGAAGAAGAAGAAGAAGAGACGACTTAGTGGAGACAAAAAGGCAATAGAGAGAGAGAGAGAGAGAGAGAGAGAGAGAGAGAGAGAGAGAGAGAGAGAGGAGGTGGAGGGGTGTGTGTGTGTGTGTGTGTGTGTAGGTCGGTGGGTCGGGTCGGGTCCGGCACTGCACTGCACGAGGGGCCTCCCAACTGCTTATTAATGACACGCATCAGCCAGGGACTCCTGGTTCGGACCGGCTCTAAGGCCATCATGCCCGGGCCAAGCCCACCTGAGAGAGGAGGAGGAGGGGAAAATAGTAGTAGTAGGAGGAGGAGGAGAAGGAGGAGGAGGAGGAGGAGGAGGAGGAGGAGGAGGAGGAGGAGGAGGTCCGTCCTTTCTGCCTGCATGCCAGCCTACCACCCGCCCGCCCGCGTCACGTCAGGTATTGCACCTCTGCGCCTGCGCGGCTCCCGGAGGGGTTTCGTAGCCTCTGCAAGAAGGGGTCAGCGTGACTCTCCCTCAGAGGAAATGCCTGAGGGAGGCCTGGAAATGCCTGAGGGAGGCCTGGCAGTGAGAGCAAAGGTGATTTAAGAGGTAGATGAGAAGAAGGTTCAGGAGGTGGCATTCCTGCTGAACAAGAGAGAGAGAGAGGGAGAAAGAGATAAGATACCAGACTTACGTGAGATTGGGGAAAATCCTACCTCAGAGATACAGAAGAAGGGGGAGTTTAAGAAGAGTTATTAGAGGCAGACGTCCCTGGACCTGACGGAAATGGGAGGGGAAGGAGACATACCTGAATGGGTATGGGATAAACACATACACAGAAAAAAAAAACAATGGCACACTTGGTGCGACCTCGGAAGTTTAACGAAGAAGAGAAAAACGATCTCTGAGAGGTGTGAAGATGGAGGCGTCAGCCTCAGTACCAGCGAAGGAAGAGGTGGTGGAGGAGGACCTTTAACACAAAGCAAGAGCTAATGGTGGAGGAGGACCTTGGACACAAAGCAAGAGCTAATGGTGGAGGAGGACCTTGAACACAAAGCAAGAGCTAATGGTGGAGGAGGACCTTGGACACAAAGCAAGAGTTAATGGAGGAGGAGGACCTTGGACACAAAGCAAGAGCTAATTGTGAAGGGGGACCTTGGACACAAAGCAAGAGCTAATGGTGATGGAGGACCTTGGACACAAAGCAAGAGCTAAGGAAAATATGACCTCAGAGCTGAGGGAGGAGGGGGATGCAATGGTGAGACGACCTTATAGCCGAGGGAGGCGGGCGGTATGAAGACGACCTCATATCTGAAATAGTGGGAGGATGAGATGGCCCCAGAGCTGGAGGAGGGGGAGGATGAGACGACCCAAGAGCTGGAGGAGGAGGATGAGACGACCCAAGAGCTGGAGGAGGAGGATGAGACGACCCCAGGGCTGGAGGAGGAGGAGGGGGGAGCTGCAGGCTGCCTGAGCTTCCACCCATCTCGAGAACAAAGAAAAAATCGTGGACTCGGCAACCGTAGACAAGTTACGTCATATATTTAACGTCAACTTTACATACTTGTAGTGTGAATCACACGCTATACTGCCTCCTGAACAGCTCTTCATGCTAGCAGCTACACACACACACACACACACACACACACACACACACACACACACACACACACACACATCGGTACAGACAGACAGAGACAGACAGACAGACAGACAGACAGACAGACACACACACACACACACACACACACACACACACACACACACACACACAAATCCATGCACATACACAGACAAGCAAACACACCCGTTCGTATCAATTATTTGACCCCCACGTGAAAAATTGCCAGGTCAGCGAGGAACACGTATTTATTGCCTCCATCACATAACTCAACCCTGAGGTAAAAATTTACATGTGATGTAATTACCGACCAGCATGTTTGTCTTTCCCCCAGAGCGACGCAGCCAGTCTGGAGACACATCCTCCGTGCCTAGGTGGGCAATGAGGCAGGCTCTCGTAACCATGTAGCAACGTGGGTGTTGAGGGTAAAACTTGTATCCATCCGTGGGTGCTGGGGGCTGAGACTCGTACCCATGTATATAGCACGTGGTGTTGGGGCTGTCAAATACCCATGTAGCTACGTGGGTGTTGGGGCTTAAGTACCCATGTAGCTACGTGGGTCTTGGAGCCGAAAATCGTATCCATGTAGCTACGTGGGTCTTGGGGCTGAGACTCGTATCCATGTAACGCGAGGGTACTGGCGTTGAGACTCGTATCCATGTAGCTACGTGGGTGCTGAGGCTGTGACTCGTACCCATGTAGCTACCCACGTAGCAACGTGGGTCTTAAACTCATACCCATGTAGCTACTTGAATCTCAAGCAACAGGTCTGACCTGACCTAACCTGACCTGACCTCAGGCAGGCCCTTGCAACTTCTCGGGTCAAACCTTACACATGGCAAGACCTGTACCCCAGCTTGACCCACAAAGGTCATACGGCCATGACTTGTGTACCAACCTGTACCCTATTCAAATACACCCTTGTTCATATCTAAGCCCAAAAACTCATACAGTCGAGACCTGTACCATGTCGTCCCTAAAACTAAATACAGACGATCCCCTTGTAATATCTTGGCCCTAAAACTAAATACAGTCGAGCCCCGTGTAACATTCTGGCCCTTAAACTAAATACAGTCGGGTCTCTGTGTAACATAATGGCCCAAAAATTAAATTCAGTCGGGGCCCGTGTGACATTCTGGCCCTAAAACTAAATCCAGTCGGGCCCTCTCGCAACAACATGGCCCTAAAACTAAATCCAGTCGGGCCCTCTCGCAACAACATGGCCCTAAAACTAAATCAAGTCGGGCCCTCTCGCAACAACATGGCCCTAAAACTAAATACAGTCGGGCCCTCTCACAACAACATGGCCCTAAAACTAAATCCAGTCGGGCCCTCTCACAACAACATGGCCCTAAAACTAAATACAGTCGGGCCCTCTCACAACAACATGGCCCTAAAACTAAATCCAGTCGGGCCCTCTCACAACAACATGGCCCTAAAACTAAATACAGTCGGGCCCTCTCACAACAACATGGCCCTAAAACTAAATCCAGTCGGGCCCCTCTTGCAACAACATGGGCCCTAAAACTAAATACAGTCGGGCCCTCTTCTTGCAACAATTTGGCCCTGAAACTAAATACAGTAACAACTTGGCCAAGAGGCTCCAGTCACTTCAGGTACCAAACGCTGGGGGAAAGCAGCGAAGCAGCTAACATCAACAAGTCATCACTGGCGTCAGAGTTCATGATGAGAATAAAAAAAAAAAAAAATAATAACTGATGTGTTGACAGCTGGCCCTCTTACGTAAAAAGGAAATATAAAACAGCAAGACAGGCGCGACCAACAAATGTTGCCAGAAATTAATTCAACCTAACAGCATAAATGTGTGAATGTCATATATATATATATATATATATATATATATATATATATATATATATATATATTCCTATGAGTCCACTTGTTTGCCAAATGGCGTCCTAGCTACGTCTCTTCGTTGTATGTCAACTGACTGTTCTGTTTCTTTCTTGTGTCTCCCCTGATGATGTGATTATTACACGAAAGTGCACTTGGGAACTTATCGTGTTCCATTTCCCCGTGGATTCATAGGTATATATATATATATATATATATATATATATATATATATATATATATATATATATATATATATATATATATATACATGACCTCCTCGCCTCCTGCAGAACACAGTGTGAACGTCCTCTCATATCCACATGACCTCATAATCGCATCGCAGCACAACGACCCCCCACCCCCCGACGCTGCTATTCTCACCACCAACAAACATGCAACGACGATGCATCAAGCAGACAGAACACACTGGCACGTTCATAACATCCGCATCCCAACAGAGGAACCGCCGGCACCTCCTCTGTACTCACTCAAGACGGACGGGAGTTCATCCTCTCGACTTATCTTCCATAGACGTCTACCCGTGTGTGTAGTCAACCAATTCCATTCTTGGAAAAGCTCTAACTAACACACTGAGTGTTACAGGACATACACCTGACATTCACTTACCACACCACAAACAACCGAAAGGCGGCCTTACAGGAACTAAGTGCTCTTTAGAACACTTCCCAGTACAAGTTCTGAACACCAGCAAGTGGGATGATCCCTGAGTGTCTTCCACAAATAATTCATCCCACTCCTCCCTCAGCTACGCTTCAGCTACTCGAAGTAATCCACCCTATCCAAACCTAATACAGAAAAAAATAAAAGCAAACAGAACACTTAGAACCACCCAGCGGCTGATGCCTAGTCACCATAAACATACAAAACAAATAAAACGAAAACAAAAAAACAAAATAATATTCTGCCCCAAAACCATTTCATCACATCTACATGCTTGGCAAACAGTCTCTATAACAGCACTCATCCAAACCATCAATCCCCAAGTGAAAAAAAAAATATCAAAGCTTACCCCTTTCTTCACAAATCACCAAACCATACTTGCACATCTTCCCTCCCCTAACTACAACAATATAGACAAAATATACACACGACATTATGACTTGAAAACCACGAAATAAATTCCCCTCCTCCTCGGGCAGTCTTACACACACCACACCCCCAGATATCCATGTCTGAAACTACACTCCCTAGGCATTTACGAGTGACACTTTCTCCTTTTCTTTTCTGGACATCACCCATTTCTCCAACAGTGCAAACATCGATTCAAGGCGTGGCAAGACCCCTCGTGGAACTTCCACATTAAAGGCAATTAACATTTAATTTTCAACTGTCCTCCACCCATCCTATAATGACAAACACACAACAACACGCACTTCTAGATCTATGGTCCCACACAGCAGACGTCGCCGACTTCCTGGGCGCTACGAGAGCCCCACAGAGGATTCTACAGCAGGAAGGTTAAGTATGGTAAAGATGTGTGTGTGTGTGTGTGTGTGTGTGTGTGTGTGTGTGTGTGTGTGTGTGTGTGTGTAATTACTAATCATTTCCGGACAAAATCAGCTAAATCAAGGCTATTCATTTCTAAAGAGGGAGCATCAATCCAAGAGCTCTCTGAAAACATATGACATACCAAATATGAAAATGCATTCTAACATGGACCAGCTAATACATCATCGTCCACTGCTCTGTTACTAAGTACCACGCCACTCACTCACAACTCAAGTGCTGGATCCTAACACCAAAACAACCCGCACAGTGGACCCCGGGTGGGGTACAGAGCTGTACTAAAACGCTGATGACTCAAACATCCCTTCAACTGCCCAGTACTGGGTTAAGAGGATCATATATATATATATATATATATATATATATATATATATATATATATATATATATATATATATATATATATATATATATATTATCCCTGGGATAGGGGAGAAAGAATACTTGCCAATTATTCCCTGCGTATCGTAGAAGGCGACTAAAAGAGGAGGGAGCAGGGGGCGGCTGGAAATCCTCCCCTCCAGTTTTTTACTTTTCCAATAGGAACAGATAAAGGGGCCAAGTGAGGACATTCCCTCTAAGGCTCAGTCCTCTGTTCTTAACGGTACCTTGCTAATGCGGAAAGCGGCGAATATGTATGAGGGAAATATATATATATATATATATTCCCATGAGTCCATGGGGAAAATGAAACACGAAAAGTACCCAAGCGCACTTTCGTGTAATAATCACATCATCAGGGGAGACACAAGAGAGAAATATAACAGTCAGTTCATATACAACGAAGAGACGAAGCCAGGACGCCATTTGGTAAACATACGATTGTCCAAGACAGACAACGAGCGTATCATACTCTTATTATGTGGACAAGGTTTATGATACGCTCGTTGTCTCTCTTGGACAATCACATGTTTACCAAATGGCGTCCTAGCTACGTCTCTTCGTTGTATATCAACTGACTGTTATATTTCTCTCTTGTGTCTCCCCTGATGATGTGATTATTACACGAAAGTGCACTTGGAAACTTATCGGGTTTCATTTTCCCCCGTGGACTCATAGGAATATACTTGATCACGCGCAAAATTGTGATCCTTTCCAATATATATATATATATATATATATATATATATATATATATATATATATATATATATATATATACCCGCCAGAACACATTTCCCGATTCTGTATGGAAAGGAGACAAGCAAGGCCTTGAACACAGCTAAGTCTCACGATCCCCTGAGTATTCAAACATCAGGCATCCCGACCATCACCACCCAATAAATCATCAAACAAACACGGGTATAAATTCTCACTAAATTCCTGTAACGATGCAACACTGCCGACCCCGAGGTTTTCAGCCGACGTTCAAACAATGGCCAGTGGGGAGTGGGGATGTGGGGAGGAGGAGGAGGAGGGAGGGGAATAATCATCATACGGAATTACATTATTTTCAGTCGGTGTTGGGGAGTGGAATAATTACACAGAATTACATTACTTTCAGTGAGTGTATTACGGGTATCGTGCGCAAGTGGCGGTGATCCTTCAGCCGAGGTGACCAACCCCCCCTGATTCACGTATCATAATCCAGCAGTCAGATAATTAACCCACGGCCTCGACATCCTACTAATACGCAGTGTCTCTCTCTCTCTCACTCGAGAAGTCGGAAACACCTCGGCCAGATATAAACTTTCGTCCAGTGTTGCCATACGGGAGTCGAGAGCATCGTGGGTTCATTATATGAATGTGTGTGTGTGGACCTGACCTGACCTGACCTTCCAGTCCAACCTTTTTGAAATGAGGTCAAAGGCCAGGTCATCATCATATCCCAAGGGACAACATACCTATCCCCCCCACCACAACCATACCACCACCACTCCCTTACCCCCAACCCAAAAGGCATCAGGACCCTTAGGGGCCCGTCGTGTTTACATCTCCCAAAGATGAGATTTGCTTCCCGTTATCTCGTTATCTCTCGACGAGTCTTCCACGCCATTCCCCTGGCAACCATTCTCGACTGGACATTACTGTGGCAACCATTCTTGGCTGGTCATCGTCATGGCAACATTCTGTATTGGCCTTTGCTATAGCAACCATTTCTTGGCTGGCCTTTCTTGTGGCAATAATCTTAAACTGGCCTTTGCTATGGCAAACATTTGTGGCTGGCCTTTGTCATGGCAACATTCGTGGCTGGCCTTTGTCATGGCAACAATCTTAATTGCTATGGCAACCATTCTTCAAAGAGCCACGCTAACAGCAATCATTCCCGACCTGCCCCTCCTTTTTTGGGGGGACAACATCTGATAAAAGAATCTTTTGTTATCTCTTGTATCCGTCATCCATGCTTTTGTTTCAAGAAATTATAATCCTTATTATTTACCCTCACTCCAAGCTTCAAATAATATTGCTGCGCCAATTTGGCAAACTCTCCATGAATCTGCTGTGCCAAAGAATAAGCACAAGGGTGCATTTGGCACATACCTGGTGTAAAACAGAAAAAAAAAAGATGCGCGAGACGGGCAAAGAACCCCTGAAGATAAGCGAGTTTGGGGCAAAGAACCGATTAAAGATACGTGAGTCTGGGACAAAGAACCCCTTTAAGATACGTGAGTTTGGGGCAAAGAACAGCTACAGATACGCGAGTCTGGGACAGAGACTCCCATAAGACAACTGAACTGAAGCATAGAACTCCTCTTTAAGATACGCGAGACGTGGCAAAGAACCCCCCAAGATGATACGTGAGTCTGTGGCAGAAGAACCCTTCAGTAGATGCGTTGCCTGACTCCTGCGGGCAGGTATATCCCCTGAATGCTCCTATAGATACGAGGGTATCTAACCCCTTAGAAAGAATACGAGGGGTTTTAACCCCATACAAAAAACAAGAGATTCACGAGAGGTGTAGTAGGATCAGGGGCCACGTACACTAGCTGGTGAGACACATTGACAAATAAACCACGTGGCCAATGGTAAAGGAGAGGGTGTCTCCACGTCATAAACCGAACCTTTCACACGGGACTGAAACCTGACAACCTCCTCACCCCAACCCAAACCCCTCCAAACACACACACACACACACACACACACACACACAATGCGAGGTCACGTCTCTCGCAGCAACCACACGCTAACGTGCATAAACCAAACTGGCCCACATCAGCGCGTCGTCCAATGATCGCCGGGTATCGAACCTTCCACAAATAAACGTTCAAGAATTCGCTATCATTTGCCTCAAGTCTCGGCTGGGGGGCGGGCGCGCGCGCGCACCGCATATCATCAGAATGTTGGTGGCGGCGGCAAGGAGTTTAGACATACGCCCCGGATGTCTGAAAGGGTATCTCTTTTTCACAGGGCAAATGGCGTCCCCTCACCTCCACGGGTATCGTGTAGGTCAGTCTGTCAACCTCCTCCCTCCACTATGGCATCACCATACGCTGGGGACCAGGGCCCTATGGCGTCTTCCTACAGCATAACAAGAACGACGTTCATCTCGTGTCACGACCTCCCTGACGAAGGATGGCTATGGCATTCCACGCCTCTCCGATAACTCGGGTCTCTTCTTTCTGGTATAAATTCAAGGCGGGACGTGAGGGATCTTTGGCACATATTTACCCCATTCCTTGAAGGATTGCATTGCTCTTCTCGCCACTTCTAAGGCAAACGGGGAGCCATTCCCGACGTCTTCCGGGATGTCCAGGGATGAACTCTCCTTGGCACGGGGGGGAGAGGACATTTTATGGGACTTTACGAAGCTGTAGTTTGCATTGCTTCCTGAAGGCGGAGTTCTCAAGTTTGGTCCACGGGGGTGAGGAGGCGGGAATATCCTGTGGAACACACACATTTCTCGCAGGCAGCTGATACAGAGGATCGTCTCGAGAGATGCAAGGACGTAATGGATGCACAGCTTCCTTCAGCACTGCTGACGATGCAGTGGTTGGTGTCAGGAATACTGGGACAGGATGAAGGCTGACAGCTTCCTTCAACATTGCTGACGATGCAGTGGTTGGTGTCAGGAATATTGGGACATGATGAAGGCTGACAGCTTCCTTCAGCATTGCTGACGATGCAGTGGTTGGTGTCAGGAATACTGGGACAGGATGAAGGCTGACAGCTTCCTTCAACATTGCTGACGATGCAGTGGTTGGTGTCAGGAATACTGGGACAGGATGAAGGCTGACAGCTTCCTTCAACACTGCTGATGTCAGAAATACAGGAAGCCGCTGGTGACACAATTGCTGTCAGACATGTGCGCCAGGCCATGGCTAAGGCCTGCATCCGGTGCGTTGCCATGCTGATCGCTGAGGGAGACAGATAGAGAGAAAAAAGAAAAGGGAATATATATATATATATATATATATATATATATATATATATATATATATATATATATATATATATATATATATATCATAAGCGAGGCAGAGATGGGGTATGATATGCAGTGGGGCCGAAGCTCGCAGCGGATATTAATAGCAATATATTCCTAACCGACCTTGTATTACGAGGGCGAACTTGCCTCTCTCTCTCTCTCTCTCTCTCTCTCTCTCTCTCTCTCTCTCTCTCTATCTATCTATCTATCAGCGAAAAGAGTGAGGTTCGCACACTCCTCATGGGAAGAAGGACTTCCCAGTTGCACAGAGTACTCTTAACAGCTTCCATCTCCGCTATATGGTTTCACCTTTTGCCTTCCCTCACTCACACACTCAACACTCGGATCGAATGAGCGCAACACAGTCGCCTGACACACCCACTCAGCACCTCAAGCCCCGTTCGCTGAAGACAGGAACACAAACACCTCGAAGGCTCGAACCAAGGGCGGACACAATGGCCAGCGAACAGCAATATTTCCAACGACATTTTCATATGGACGTTTCCAGGGATGGGGAAAGGACAAGAAATCTATCTACCTACCTATCTACATATATATATATATATATATATATATATATATATATATATATATATTTTTTTTTTTTTTTTTTTTTTTTTTATACTTTGTCGCTGTCTCCCGCGTTTGCGAGGTAGCGCAAGGAAACAGACGAAAGAAATGCCCCCCCCCCCAATACACATGTACATACACACGTCCACACACGCAAATATACATACCTACACAGCTTTCCATGGTTTACCCCAGACGCTTCACATGCCTTGCTTCAATCCACTGACAGCACGTCAACCCCTGTATACCACATGACTCCAATTCACTCTATTTCTTGCCCTCCTTTCACCCTCCTGCATGTTCAGGCCCCGATCACACAAAATCTTTTTCACTCCATCTTTCCACCTCCAATTTGGTCTCCCTCTTCTCCTCGTTCCCTCCACCTCCGACACATATATCCTCTTGGTCAATCTCTCCTCACTCATTCTCTCCATGTGCCCAAACCATTTCAAAACACCCTCTTCTGCTCTCTCAACCACGCTCTTTTTATTTCCACACATCTCTCTTACCCTTACGTTACTTACTCGATCAAACCACCTCACACCACACATTGTCCTCAAACATCTCATTTCCAGCACATCCATCCTCCTGCGCACATCTCTATCCATAGCCCACGCCTCGCAACCATACAGCATTGTTGGAACCACTATTCCCTCAAACATACCCATTTTTGCTTTCCGAGATAATGTTCTCGACTTCCACACATTTTTCAAGGCTCCCAAAATTTTCGCCCCCTCCCCCACCCTATGATCCACTTCCGCTTCCATGGTTCCATCCGCTGACAGATCCACTCCCAGATATCTAAAACACTTCACTTCCTCCAGTTTTTCTCCATTCAAACTCACCTCCCAATTGACTTGACCCTCACCCCTACTGTACCTAATAACCTTGCTCTTATTCACATTTACTCTCAACTTTCTTCTTCCACACACTTTACCAAACTCATTCACCAGCTTCTGCAGTTTCTCACATGAATCAGCCACCAGCGCTGTATCATCAGCGAACAACAACTGACTCACTTCCCAAGCTCTCTCATCCCCAACAGACTTCATACTTGCCCCTCTTTCCAGGACTCTTGCATTTACCTCCTTTACAACCCCATCCATAAACAAATTAAACAACCATGGAGACATCACACACCCCTGCCGCAGACCTACATTCACTGAGAACCAATCACTTTCCTCTCTTCCTACACGTACACATGCCTTACATCCTCGATAAAAACTTTTCACTGCTTCTAACAACTTGCCTCCCACACCATATATTCTTAATACCTTCCACAGAGCATCTCTATCAACTCTATCATATGCCTTCTCCAGATCCATAAATGCTACATACAAATCCATTTGCTTTTCTAAGTATTTCTCACATACATTCTTCAAAGCAAACACCTGATCCACACATCCTCTACCACTTCTGAAACCGCACTGCTCTTCCCCAATCTGATGCTCTGTACATGCCTTCACCCTCTCAATCAATACCCTCCCATATAATTTACCAGGAATACTCAACAAACTTATACCTCTGTAATTTGAGCACTCACTCTTATCCCCTTTGCCTTTGTACAATGGCACTATGCACGCATTCCGCCAATCCTCAGGCACCTCACCATGAGTCATACATACATTAAATAACCTTACCAACCAGTCAACAATACAGTCACCCCCTTTCTTAATAAATTCCACTGCAATACCATCCAAACCTGCTGCCTTGCCGGCTTTCATCTTCCGCAAAGCTTTTACTACCTCTTCTCTGTTTACCAAATCATTTTCCCTAACCCTCTCACTTTGCACACCACCTCGACCAAAACACCCTATATCTGCCACTCTGTCATCAGACACATTCAACAAACCTTCAAAATACTCATTCCACCTCCTTCTCACATCACCGCTACTTGTTATCACCTCCCCATTTACGCCCTTCACTGAAGTTCCCATTTGCTCCCTTGTCTTACGCACCCTATTTACCTCCTTCCAGAACATCTTTTTATTCTCCCTAAAATTTACTGATAGTCTCTCACCCCAACTCTCATTTGCCCTTTTTTTCACCACTTGCACCTTTCTCTTGACCTCCTGTCTCTTTCTTTTATACTTCTCCCACTCAATTGCATTTTTTCCCTGCAAAAATCGTCCAAATGCTTCTCTCTTCTCTTTCACCAATACTCTTACTTCTTCATCCCACCACTCACTACCCTTTCTAAACAGCCCACCTCCCACTCTTCTCATGCCACAAGCATCTTTTGCGCAATCCATCACTGATTCCCTAAATACATCCCATTCCTCCCCGACTCCCCTTACTTCCATTGTTCTCACCTTTTTCCATTCTGTACACAGTCTCTCCTGGTACTTCCCCACACAGGTCTCCTTCCCAAGCTCACTTACTCTCACCACCTTCTTCACCCCAACATTCACATATATATATATATATATATATATATATATATATATATATATATATATATGTATATATATATATATATATATATAACCAATCCCATCTACGGCGGTGTCATTCATGAAAATAATCGCACGGACTGTCTGCTGTGAGCCAGCTTGGACAAGGAGGATAACCCGGTGTGTTCAGCCAGTCCAGGAGGAAGATCAACACGGCGTGTTGAGCCAGCTGTGAGGAAGATCAGACGAGGGATGAAGTCAACACAGCCTGTCAGCCAGGTTGAGAGCAAGATCTTGGGGGGGTGGAAGGAAGGAGAGACGACACGTAACCCAGCCATGATCAGGATCGATGCTGGACACACACACACACACACACACACACACACACACACACACACACACGTAAGGTACGAGCAAGATCGGGTGGGAGGAAGACACTAAGAGATTGTTAGGGTGGCGGGAGAGTGGAGCAAGACTGGGCCAGATCCACCCGGCGTTATACTACAGCTGGCCAGGAAGTAGACGAGGTAAGTTAGACCCGTAAACACAACACCCACACGACAGCTTTCCCTCTGGAGATAAGAAAAACTCTCTCTCTCTCTCTCTCTCTCTCTCTCTCTCTCTCTCCTCTCTCTCTCTCTCTCTCTCTCTCTCTCAAGCCCTACTCCCGACCAGAAGGGTGTCCCACGAAACACTCGTGTCCGGGCTGCAACAAAACACAGTTACCTGGAGTGCAACACACATGTGTCGCCTGCAACACTACTCAGTTACCGGGTGTGCAACACACACACACGTGTCGCCTGCAACACAACAGTTACCGGGAGCGCAACGCACACGTGTCGCTTTCAACACTACATAGTTACCGGGTGTGCAACACACACACACACACGTGTCGCCTGCAACACAACACAGTTACCGGGAGTGCAACACACACGTGTCGCCTGCAACACTACAGTTACCGGGTGTGCAACACACACACACGTGTCGCCTGCAACACAACACAGTTACCGGGAGCGCAACGCACACGTGTCGCTTTCAACACTACATAGTTACCGGGTGTGAAACACAGTAACTCTTTATCAACAGCACAAGAATCGAACTACAGCCACGGATCCTACGTTGCGCATGGAGGCCAAACAAAGGCGAGACTTTTAAGATATGAGTCAGTTTCGGCTCCACGTTAAACTTCTGAATAAAGTTCCACCACGGCGAAAGGCGTGACTGTCGTAAAGTTACGAGACTGGTTCAGTTCCAGGTTGGAAAACAATAACCAAAAAGGACCATGACTTCCAACCCAAACTACAAGTTCATGGGTCGTTCGTTAACCACTTCATCAGATAACTGGATGACGAATGTATGGAGATCAAATACACGAATGATACACACACACACTTTTATCAAGTTATGACCCAAGTCATGAGGAGGGGTCCGTGCTTCGCTTCCGACCACGGAAGGACGAGCAACGGACCTGACACAGAGAGATATCACCCTGTGGTCTCTACGCTGCAGGGGCGACACAGAAACACAGGCCCAAAAACCCCTGAGGGTCCGAAAGTTGAACCATAAGCCTCGGTAGGACAAACTAACAAACAAACAGGAGCTCGACCACCGTGCCTCAGATAACAGAGAACAGCAGACTGTTGTGTACAAAAGACAAACATTCCTGTTCCCAGGCAGCCTCACACAACAGAAGGACTGTGCTGTGTGGTAACCCCACAACACAGTGTGCCACGTCATACTCTCCCACAACAGAGAGAGAGAGAGAGAGAGAGAGAGAGAGAGAGAGAGAGAGAGAGAGAGAGAGAGAGAGAGAGAGAGAGAGAGTTGTGTTGTGTTGTAGCCACACACAACAGAAAGTACTGTTTGCATCTGGTACCAGACTGTATCATGGTGTATGCACGACCACGACCCCTCCTGTACACACCTACCTTCTCTTGGTTCCTGTCACTCCATTCCATACAACCTTCGCCTCGGAGACTCCGTCTCACCTTAATACACAGCTTGATGAAGACACTTTGTGTAATTAAACATTTGTACTAGTGCGAGGAGGGAGTTCTGTACACACTCGTGGGGCCCCCATCTCTTTCTCGACTATTAGAGAGCTTTTCAAACTTATCTCATAACTCAAGCTTTATTCCATCCATACTGTTAAAGTACTTTATTCCATGTCTGGCAAGTATCACGATGGATTTCATGTTATGTCCCCCTGGTTGTTCTATTCCTAACATCTTTCGAGGAACTATTCACTGTCCACGTCATTGATCTATAAAGGGGGAAAAAAAAAGCTTAATGGTTGTGATCACTTCACCCCTTGCTCTTCTCTCTTCCAAGGTGGGCAACTTCAAGTATTGGTTCGGGAGTAGGGTAGTAGATTTATGCAACAAGCTGCTAAGTACAGTAGTGGAAGCTTTAAACAAAGGTTGGATGTGTTTATAGGTCCAGGCAGCTGGTTGTAGGGTGGAAAGACTAGGGACTTGTCTAGCATGGGGCCAATAGACCTCTTGCAATGTCCTTACTTGTTAGGTTTTTATGTTTATCCTTTCACTGTAACTCAGCTCTCTTAAGTCTGCCTATATCTTTGTTGCCCTCCTCTGGACCTTCTCTACCAGCTTTATATACTTCTTTAAGTGAGAGGACCAAACCCGAGAAGCATATTCTACTCTTGGCCTTACGTAGGGCATGAACAGCCCCTGTTGAATATATTTCCTTATCTATTATACTGAAAGCTATTCTGATATTTGCCAGACGACAGGTTAGAGGTGGAAGGTCTACTCCAAAGTCACTCATTATCACACAAAATCCCGAAGCCTAATTCGTGCTTGACCATATTGAGGCCTCCTTCCACTCTGTGTGTGTGTGTGTGTGTGTGTGTGTGTGTGTGTGTGTGTGTGAGATTACCTGTTTATAGTCAACTATTCTACAGTACGAGGGAGGAAGCTATACCCTCGCCCCGGGGGGCTTGTAACTCATGATTCGCGTGTGTATAATAACCCATCTAAAAAATCACCTTGCATGTGGACCGATTTTCTACCTCTCTCTCTCTCTCTCTCTCTCTCTCTCTCTCTCTCTCTCTCTCTCTCTCTCTCTCTCTCTCTCTCTCTCGGGCAAACTTAACCTGATGAAAACACCACACCAAGCTCTCGGCTATTTCTCAAGGCATGCATTTGTTTGGGCAAGTGGTTGCACGTCAATATGGCAGGTAGGGTTATCTGTAGCGCCAAGAAGGAACGTGTACCACCTTTGGGGAGAGAAGTGACCTGAGGTCAACCCCTCGGTGGAGAGAGAGAGAGAGAGAGAGAGAGAGAGAGAGAGAGAGAGAGAGAGAGAGAGAGAGAGAGAGAGAGAGAGAGAGAGAGAGAGAGGTTACACCCTGATCACCGCCTGACCTGACCTCACCAGAGCTTGCTCTATTTGCGACTTTAAATATACGTAACTTTTTTTTTTTTTTTTGCTTCGATATCAAGTTTCGTACGTCCCTTCCTTCACGCTTCACGACTCTACATTTCCAGTAATGCGAGACCCAACTATCAGTCGTCCAGTCCAGGATGTGGATAGATTACACATTCTGGGATAGATCTATCCCTGCCCACATCACCCGCACGGCAGCCCAACACCTCGTCCACGTCCAGGTCTTCATGTAACCATAACCCAACACCTTGGGTCAGTCTTCCTCGCCCTCTGAAGGCGTATTTAAGTCTCAACCTTGAAAGGTGGCCTTTGCTGGCCAAGGCAAGACTTGGTGATTACGTACACCTGAATCCTCAGAAGTAATATGAGACTGCTAGTTGGCTGCCTATTTTATATGATCGCAGTGCTAGTAGGTTGCCTATTTCAAAATGATCACAGTGCTAGTAGGTTGCCTAATCCAATGATTGCACTTCTAGTAGGTTACCTATTTCACAAATGATCGCAGTGCTAGTAGGTTGCCTATTTCAAACGATCGCAGTGCTAGTAGACCGCCTATTTCTGGTAGACTTCCTATTTCCAATGATCGCAGTGTTGGTAGACTGCCTATCCCAAACGACGGCACTGAAGGACGTGCCATCTATAGAACTGTTGTGGCCTTTTAAAGTCGGCCCCTCAGCGAGGCCTTCAACACGAACACGCCGCGCCGCCGCCGCCAAAAACCTTGCCCGGATCCATGTACAGCAGCAGCTCAAAAACCCGACCCAGATTCTGGAGAACCTAACCCCCAATATCTGGGGGGAGAGACAGACAACCCCCCCCCCCGCAAGATGCTAAAGTTCGGCCGTGAGGAAAAAAAAAAAAGGTTACACACAAACAGACAAACGCGCAGTCACTTCAAATTATCTATCTATCTATCTATATAGATAGATAGATAGATAGATAGATAGATACAAGAAAAATAAAGAAAAGCAAGGACTTAAAGCAATGACTTATCTCAGGTGCTTATCTCGACCTCACTAACCCCCGCTCCTCCTGCCACGGGTACAGCAAGACCTCACACCTCATGGCTACTTCCACACCTCCTCACCACCCTTCCAGGCCTCCCGTGGGTATCTGGGACCTCACCTCCCCCACCAAGACTTATACCTCGACACCTCACCACCCATATCCTACCACGGCTAACCCGCACCTCACTATCCTCCCATGGCTGGCTATACTACAAGCCCACTCGACCACTAACACAGTCGTGCCATGGCTATATACTACAAGCCCACTCGACCACTAACACAATCGTGCCATAGCTATACTACAAGCCCACTCGACCACTAACACAGTCGTGCCATGGCTATACTACAAGCCTACTCGACCACTAACACAGTCGTGCCATGGCTATACTACAAGCCCACTCGACCACTAACACAGTCGTGCCATGGCTATACTACAAGCCTACTCGACCACTAACACAGTCGTGCCATGGCTATACTACAAGCCCACTCGGCCACTAACACAGTCGTGCCATGGCTATACTACAAGCCCACTCGACCACTAACACAGTCGTGCCATGGCTATACTACAAGCCTACTCGACCACTAACACAGTCTTGCCACCTCGATTCTCTGCTACATCACTCACACCTCGCCGGGTTCAAACCATCCGCCGCAACACAAAACTTGCTACGAACACCTCCTCAGGAAACACCCACGAGCCATCGGCGTGGCGACGCAAAGCATACCCAGGCCCCGCGCGACGGCGCAAGCACACCACCACACAGAGGTGACTGTGCAAGCAAACTAACAGCAGCGAGTCGCCCTCAAGACGTCTTGACAAAGAGACTAGAGCTTGGTGTCTCTGCCTTTCCGTTTCCTGTGGGTTTACTTGGAGCACTGAAGTCTCTATCACTCGGGGAAGACACTGATTAATGCCTACCTTAAAATGCATATATCACAAGCACACAAGAGGGGGGGAGGGAGATGATGCAATTCCAGTATACTTCAAGCGAAAAGACATACCACGCACATCTTTTGTGGGAGACTTACGTCAATAAGGGGAAATACGATCGCATGTAAATATCTGGGGAGAACCTGAGTATATATAAACCCCTTGTGGGAGATACAACATACATCCGGGAGATAAAAATACGGACATCTCAAAAAGCATAAATGTCGCAAGCATATTGCATGAGGGAAGTATAACCATACTAGTGTCCTTAGACGAAAAACTGACGTAGCATACTTACTAGACATACAATATAGGCATAACCCCGGGCGCATATAATACATCCACATCGAAGAAAACCGACTGATGAAAATATTGGCATCTCGACTTACTTGTATCTATCCACTGTCAGCGTCACCAAGTCACACCTGTAGGAGGAGGCTGTATGTCCTAGTAACACTTCTACGCGTGCAGTGCGCGTCACACTAAGGCCAGACGCGAGCACAGTAACACATGTAACGTTCCTGGTAGAATGCACGATGCGTCACAAAAACTGCGCGGCTTTTGTCACACTTATGACAGTCATAAAGCTTTTCACACTCTGACACTGGACATATTCTTTTCCAGGTACGAGGAGGGCGCTATGAATCGGATGCCCCCCCAAAACCGGCGACCACCACTGCGAAGGAAAAGGGATACGCTACAAGCGGGGGGTCGGGTCTACACGACCACTGGGCAACACACACGAGTACTGAGGCGTGGCAAGGACAACAACCCGGGGACTACTGGGGCGTGGGGCACGGATCTAGCGGGACGCCACCACCTGGCGCCCCGCCCCGCCCCGCCCTCTCCTGCCCCGCCCCTCCCATGCCGGCCCCAGGAACGTGGCACGCCAGCTGATGCCAGGTGCCACGACACGGAAGTGTCAAATGTGTTCAGCGGCAGCCATACTCGTCCTCGCCTCTCGTCGAACCCCTATCGCAGCCTGTCGCAGCCGCACCAAAAACCGGCCCCATCACAGGATGCCCTTGGGTCGTGCCAGGGATGGCCTACGCCCGTCCCATGGCTGCCTGGGATATCCCACACAAACAAAGACGGTCCACACCAGTCCCATGGCTACCTGGGATAACCAACGCAAACAAGGAGGGCCTACACCAGTCCCATGGCTACCTGGGTTAACCAACACTAACAAGGAGGGACTAAACCCGTCCCATGGCTGCCTGGGATACCGCATCCAAACAAGGAGGGCCTACGCACGTCCCATGGCTGCCTGCTATATCCTACACACTCAAGGACACAGCTGATAAGTGTTCTCAGGGCTCCAATGGCCACAGGATTCGTCAGTACACGTACACTAACCAGTTCGAACATCACCAACTACACCAACCCACTAAACACCTCTTCCCCCAACCTCCCTATTTCCATGAGTGTAACCTACCACCACTGGCATGAGTTCATACGACAGTACATGAATCAACAACACTACAACAGAGACAACGTTACAACCACTCTACCAAGAATAACACCAGTTTTGATTAACACCACCACAACAAAGACTGCAAGTTAGAACCACTCCACTAAGGGGAATACCACTCCAGTAAACCTGAAACCACTACACTAACGTGGACAGAAACCCACCTGGACTATCACAGTTACAATTAGGAGTACCCCAGCCTGCTTTGGGGAGGTGGGGAGGAGGGGATCACTACCACCACACTGGAGTCAGCGCCACTCCCCTTGGCTCAACACCACTACCTTTCGAGACATCACCAGTTCCCCTACGTCAACACCACCACCTACATATAGGTGAATACCACTTACACAAAGGTCAATAACCAATGCCCCTGGATCAACTACCGCCAATACGGGCCCCTCGCACTCCAGGTCAACACTACCAACACCCGCCCCTGGATCACCGCGAGTCAGTATACCACATTCACCACCAGCGCCTCCGTCATGGCTGGACCACCACCACCAACCACCATCAACTACCACTCCCACTTTGACCCCCAGAGGTCACGCCACCTTTCATCCTTCACTTTCATTTCCTTCAACTTTCATCTGCAGCAGACCGGATCAAACAAGACTATATCTATATATATATACCTTCTCGCCAAACAATAATCTTCCTCTCTCCCACTCCGGCAAACAACGAGCCCGTTTCTTCAAACAATCCTTCGACGATGAGACGATTTTCACGTCCATCAATTCTGTCGGAGTGCGAGCACGTATGCGCGGCTCTCTCTCTCTCTCTCTCTCTCTCTCTCTCTCTCTAGGGAGGAGGACGAAGAAGAGAGGAGGAGAGGAGGATAGGAGGAGGGGAACAGCGGTGCCTGCACCCACCCAATTTCCAGGTTAATCCTCCCCAGTATAAAATAAAACGATGGAATTAATTTTCGCTCTCCAGCCGTGACCCAGAGCCTCACCTGCCAAGGAAAAGCTTCCCTCCCCCCTTTACCCATCCCTCCCCCCTTACCCATCCCCCACCCGCACCCTTAACGCACACTCATTTACATATCTCTTTGGTAAAGAAGAAAAAAAAAAGATATACAAAAAAAAAGAAAGAAGCTTGCAGCAATAGGAAAGTTGCTCGGCTGGGCAAGGAGTCAGTTTCTGCGTTCTCTTAGCAAGAAAACGGATGCCGGAGTGGTTACTCGTTTCCAAGGATTTAGACAGGCAAGAAAACGGATGCTGGAGCGGTTACTTGTTTCCATGGATCAGGTACTATGATGACGGCCGCTGTACCCACCCTACATCAACCTACGTAACAATCAAACAGCCTAATGGAGAAGCCTGTACCAAGAACCTGTAATTTCCTTTGACTTGATGTACGCCAAATCTCGCCCACAACTCTCTCTCTCTCTCTCTCTCTCTCTCTATATATATATATATATATATATATATATATATATATATATATATATATATATATATATATATATATATATATATATATACATATGACATCTTGTGTGTGTGTGTGTGTGTTACTACTTTTCTTAAGTAAATATAAATATTTACCAAGCAAACTCGAAGATCTGCTTCGAGATAAAGACTTTTGGAGTCAATTAACTAAATGTACAACCTCCGAGTTCCTCCCCCCCTCCCCCCCACTTCTTTCCTCCAAGTGCCTGTCAGCTGTGAGGACAATAACAATACGCAGCGCCTCTGGCGGTGGCCAAAGGCACTACACGGAAGGGTAAACAATGGCCAGCGCCTCTGGCGGCCACCGAACGCAGCTTCACAAAACTCAACGCTAATGGGGAGCGCCTCCCCTTGGGGGGGGGGGGGGGGGGAGGAACCACCACGTCCCAGACAAGAGGTAATTACCTAATCATCATGCAAAGTGAGGCTACCCAGAGGGGAAGGGGGGGAAATAAGAAGACAAAAGTCTCATCATGACAAACACTTTGCATCTACTAAGATGATACCCGGTCGTCATGCATCGTAATGCATGACGACCAGGTATATGCAAAACACACACACACACACACACACACACACACACACACACACACACACACATACACCTGTTGACTGTACAGCGTCCCTCTGCTTTCAGCATAGGGCAGCCTAATATACACAGGTGCTTAAACTGGCAAGACCCCCCCATCTCTCCTCTCTCTCTCTCTCTCTCTCTCTCTCTCTCTCTCTCTCTCTCTCTCTCTCTCTCATATGTTAGTTAAAGGAGAGGAAGAAGAGGTGGGACAGGGGAAGGAAGAGTTTGAAAAGAAAGTAGATTGAAGTCTCTCTCTCTCTCTCTCTCTCTCTCTCTCTCTCTCTCTCTCTCTCTCTCTCTCTCTCTCATATGTTGGTTAAAGGAGAGGAAGAAGAGGTGGGACAGGGGAAGGGAGAGTTTGAAAAGAAAGAGTAGATTGAAGTCTCTCTCTCTCTCTCTCTCTCTCTCTCTCTCTCTCTCTCTCTCTCTCTCTCTCTCTCTCTCACACACACACACACACACACACACACACGTACTAACACAGACAGATAAGCTGAAGACTGATAAAAGTCCGGGTCCTGATCGTTTCCATCCACGAGTAATGAAAAACGTCGAACACGAAATTGCCAAACCGGTCTCTCTCTCTCTCTCTCTCTCTCTCTCTCTCTCTCTCTCTCTCTCTCTCTCTCTCTCTCTCTCTCTCTCTGCACAAATGCCACAACACACACACACACACACACACACACACACACACACACACACACACAAACCAAAATGAGAGAAAGATATATATATATATATATATATATATATATATATATAGAGAGAGAGAGAGAGAGAGAGAGAGAGAGAGAGAGAGAGAGAGAGAGGCCACAGTAAGTGGGGGCGGCTGAGTGACCATCAAAAGGTGGAGACCCATAACAACAACAACAAAAAAAAAAAAAAAACTGTGAAGTGCTCTCTCTCTCTCCTTCCTCAGGAGGCCAGCCGGGCAGACGGGAGGGGAACAGGACACACGAACAAACACCGGCCGCCTCTCTCTCTCTCTCTCTCTCTCTCTCTCTCTCTCTCTCTCTCTCTCACATATGTTGGTTAAAGGAGAGAAAGAAGAGGTGGGACAGGGGAAGGGAGAGTTTGAAAAGAAAGAGTAGATTGAAGTCTCTCTCTCTCTCTCTCTCTCTCTCTCTCTCTCTCTCTCTCTCTCTCTCTCTCTCTCTCCCCACGCCCATGAAAAGCCCGGCCCTCACGCCAATAAAAAAAAAAACGAGGGAGGAAAAAAAAAAGACTAAAATGAACAACCATCTTAAGGAAACATCCTGCCATTAAAATCCAAAAGAAGTACATAATAATGACAACAGGCGTAGATATGCTATCGCTGGTTTTCTTATCTTCAAGCCCCTACTATCGGCTGGGGGACTGTGGAGTGATAACGCCAGCGATCACCTAGAAGTGTGCATAAGATGTCTGAGCCTGGAACTTCTTCCAAGTCCTGGTGTACTCACACACACACATACACACACACACACACACACACACACACACACACACACACATACGTACATACACACGGTCGCGCGGGGTGGGGGGAGGGGGGACGATCGTATACCGGAGTCTTTCCGTACAGTGACGCGTACGATCCGAGTGCATGACCAGCGCAACCCCGAGAAGGGACCCCGAGTTCGAATCCCGGAGCGGGCCCGTCGTCGTCAGCCCGTCTCACAGACAACCCCAGCTGTTCATCCTAAGGGACAGTCGACAATGACCGGAGATCTGAGTGTTGGCATGGGCGCCTCTCTCTCTCTCTCTCTCTCTCTCTCTCTCTCTCTCTCTCTCTCTCTCTCTCTCTCTCTCTCCTGACTCTACCTGGCCCACACCGTGCGAGAACACAGGGACCTAGAGCTACAGTGGAGGCTTGAGAGCACACAGCTTTCCCCCTTACGTCGATGGTCCACAGGATGGCCGTTCGCCTGCCATTCTCGGTGGCCCAGGTTCGATTATCTATTCATCCCTATGAGTCCACGGGGGGAAAATGAAACACGTTAAGTTCCCAAGTGCACTTTCGTGTCTCCTCTGATGTGATTATTACACGAAAGTGCACTAAGGAATTTGTCGTGTTTCATTTTCCCCCGTGGAGTTAGGAATATACTTGACCACGCGCAAAACTGTGATCCTTTCCAATATATATATATATATATATATATATATATATATATATATATATATATATATATATATATATATATATATAAATGTAAGCAGGGAGCAGGTTTTCTCTAATGCAAATCGTATTAAATACGACAGCATATTTAGAGTGATCAATCTTCTTTCTTATGTTCTATGATAACACTGAGAAAATGAGAGAACATAAGAAAGATGATCAATATCTCTAAATATGCTGTGTTCAATTATATATATACATACATTCTGGCTATGATATTGGTATCAGGAACCATGATTGGCGCACACACACACACACACACAAAGGACCAACGTATCTGATTAGAACTCAGGCGCGTTCCTGGCCTTCGCTGGGCAGTGGCTGGCGTCACTGACCATGAGTCACCACGGGCAGGCCAGGGGTCGGTCGGGCTCTTACGGGTTCCGAGTTCTCAGGGCGTCAACAGGCCTACACACCCAACCCAGACGTTCATCCTCCCCTTAGGGTTGGTCGACAAATGGGCCTCTGGCCTTGGCTAGGGGTGCGTGTCCGTGTATGATGTGGGACCGTATATGTGTCTGCATACATATGCATACATACATATACATACATATTCATACATGCTGCCTTCATCCATTCCCGCCGCCACCCCGCCCCACATGAAATGACACCCACCCCCCTCCCCCGCGTGCGCGCGAGGTAGCGCTAGGAAAAGACAAAAGCCCACGTTCGTCCACGCTCAGAATCTTAGCTGTCATGTGTAATGCATCGAAACCACAGCTCCCTTTCCACATCCAGGCCCCACAAAACTTTCTGTGGTTTACTCCAGACGCTTCACATACCCTAGTTCAATCCATTGGCAGCACGTCGACCCTGGTGTACCACATCGTTCCAATTCACACTATTCCTTGCAAGCCTTTCACCCTCCTGCACCCTCCTGTATGTTCAGGCCCCGATCGCTCAAAATCTTTTTCACTCCATCCTTCCACCTCCAATTTGGTCTCCCACATCTACTCGTTCCCTCCATCTCTGACACATAAATCCTCTCTATCAATCTTTCCTCACTCATTCTCTTCATGTGATCGAACCATTTCAATACACCCTCTTCTGCTCTCTCAACCACACTCTTTTTATCACCACACATCTCTCTTACCCTTTCATTACTTACTCGATGAAACCACCTCACACCACACATTGTCCTCAAACATTTCATTTCCAACACATTCACCCTCCTCCGCACAACCCTATCTATAGCCCACGCCTCGCAACCATATAACATTGTTGGAACCACTATTCCTTCAAACATACCCATTTTTGCTTTCCGAGATAACGTTCTCGCCTTCCACACATTTTTCAACGCTCCCAGAGACCTGGGAATGGGGAGAAAGAATACTTTCCACATATTCCCTGCGTATCGTAAAAGGCGAGTAAGAGGGGAGGGAGCGGGGGTCTGGAAATCCTCCCCTCACGTTTTTAATTTTCCAAAAAGAAAAAAAAAGGGAACAGAGAAGGGGGCTAAATGGGGATATTCCCTCAAAGACTCAGTCCTCTGTTCTTAACGCTACCTCGCTGACGCGAGAAATGGCGAATAGTATGAAAAAAAAAATATATATATACATTTATATATATATATATATATATATATATATATATATATATATATATATATATATATATATATATAAGTCTGACACGGTCTTTATGGCTGGGAGCTGGAGAAGATCTAGTAGTCGAGTGGGCGGGGAGAGGGAGGGGGCCCGGCAATAGAGGGGGGAGGGGGGCAATTCCACTTTACGGCCGACACAGTCACCACAAAGCAACCTACTTCACGTGCACTGCCAATTGTCACTGAACTTACTACTATTATTATTATTACCACTACTACCACTACGACTACTACTACTATTATTAAAATACTAGATAATAATAGTAGTAGTAGTAGTAGTAATAATAATAATAATAATAATAATAATAATAATAATAATAATAATAATAATAATGATAATAATAATAATAATAATAATAAATACCATTACTACTACTACTACTACTAATATTACTACTACTAGTACTACTACTAGTACTACTACTAACTACTACTAACTACTACTACTACTACTAATATTACTACTACTAGTACTACTACTAGTACTACTACTAACTACTACTAACTACTACTACTACTACTACTAATAATAATAATAATAATAATAATAATAATAATAATAATAATAATAATAATATTAATAATCATAATTACAACAATAAGAGCTACAACGACTCCAACTGCTGGCAGTAAGAGATGGCACCACGGTATACAACGAACATCATTATGGACACTGGAGCAGACGTGAACATACGTCCTGGGAACTCCTCCAGCGGTTCTCACCCGGACCACATTACACATACGCGGGGACGTCGTGTGACCAACTGGACCAGCGCTCCACACCACATAACCCCTACTCCACCTTCCACCTACATCCACGGTGATGGCCAAGACCACCACATCCACACTGGGTGGAGATGAGCTGTGTGGGTGTACCCCACCTCTGCGGTGCTACGTGTGATCGAAGATGAGCTGTGGGTACCCCCTAACGGTGGTGACTGTGGGAGGAGGAGGAGGAGGAGGAGGAAGAGAAGGAGGAAGAGGAGGAGGAGGGAAGGGTCGCAAGGAGGGAGGGAGGGGGTGATATCTAGCCTGGCGCGTGTGGACTCCAAACTGTTCTTACTTTATAACCCCAGGAAATGAAGCGAACCCTGGGCGTAACAGACCACCACCCACCCATCCACCCAGCGCTCAGGAAATTAACCCCACGTTATGGCATCGTGCGCACGCTCGCGCGCGTCTGTGTGTGTGTGTGTGTGTGTGTGTGTGTGTGTGTGTGTAGCAACACATGGTATATGTACATACAAGGTTACGAGGCGGGGCAACACTCGAGTGTTAAAAGAGACCGTCTTTCTCCCCCGTAACACACTACCCAAGTCCATCACCACCGACCCCTTGAACCAGCGGACGAAGGCTTTTCAACCCCACTGCTCATGCCTCAACACCATGGGGCTGGCTCGGGCGCCTCGCTCACACCGGGATGCGCCAGCACGGAACCACGGCCGCTAAATCCGGTCCATCCCATTCGACCGACCTCACGCGCGCGAGGTTTGACCTCAAAGAGCACGAAGGCCCCTCCCAAGCACGAGGGTATGACCCCTCCAAACACAAGGGTATGACCCCTCCAAACACAAGGGTATGAACCCCTTCAAGCTCGAGGATACGATCCCTCCAAGCATGAGGGTAAGGCCCCTCCAAGCACGAGGATATGACCCCTCCAAACACAAGGGTATGAACTCCTTCAAGCTCGAGGGTACGATCCCTCCAAGCACGAGGGTGCGACCCCTCCAAGCATGAGAATACGACCCCTCCAAGCACGAGGGTGCGACCCCTCCAAGCATGAGAATACGACCCCTCCAAGCACGAGGGTATGACCCCTCCAAACACAAGGGTACGACCCCTTCAAACTCGAGGGTACGACCCCTCCAAGCACGAGGATACGACCCCTCCAAGCACGAGGATACGACCCCCCCAAGCACGAGGATACGACCCCTTCAAGCATGAAGGTACGACCCCTTCCAGCACGAGAATACGACCCCTCCAAGCACGAGTGTGTGACCTCCACAAGGACGGGGCGGCGACCGGCCGAGCACGACGGTCGGGGGTACCTTGGGGTACGATGCCGTGACCTCTGACCTGACCCACGCCCCGTGGGAGCCTCGGTGATCATGTGAGTCATATGTGGTTCAGTTCCGGCAGTGTTTGTAAAGTGCCAGCCAGTGTGGTAAGCTCATTAAGGTCATGCGGGACATGTCCCTAAGGAGGGGGTCAGACATGCCTCAGGGACACAACAAGGTGCCTGCTGGATAGGGCCTGTCATCGAGGACCACGTCCCTGGGATAGAATACCTCAGGGACATAACAAGGTGTCTGTTGTCTATAGACTGTCATTGAGGACCATGTCCCTGGGATAGAATACCTCAGGGACATAACAAGGTGTCTGCTGGATAGGGCTTGTCATTGAAGACCATGTCCCTGGGATATACATACCTCAGGGACACAACAAGGTGTCTGTTGTCTAAAGACTGTCATCGAGGACCATGTCCCTGGGATAAAAATACCTCAGGGACATAACAAGGTGTCTGCTGGCCTGGGCTTGTCAGTGAGGGCCATATCCCTGGGGGACCCTCCAGCAGAATGTCGGCTTGCTAGGGCCTGCCAGAGTGAGGACCATGTTGTTCAATGGCCTTCACGTATCTATGGAAAACCGCGAAACCAAGTCGACAAACTCAACCTTGAGCCGTCCAGCCTGAAGGTATGATAACAATCATCATCATTTGTCATCACTAATCACCAAAGTCCACGTTACCATGGCGGTGGGCTAATCACGGCTGGCAGGGTCATTATCAAAGCGCGTCACTTCAAGTCTCCCACTCGACCTCATCCAGAACATGTCCAACTTATTCCCGGGTTATATGACAAAGGCGACACACCGAACAGGAAGATAAATGTTGATAAATAGACACTAGATAAATGGAGACTTATGCTCCTTGTTTCTTTTTTTTTTCTCTTCTTCCCTGGAGCTGGAGCAGCTATCAGGATATCTCAGAGCTGATATGGAATATCTCAAATCAGAAATAGTCTCACTCTGGCCGTTGCATAATGCTTCTCTCTCTCTCTCTCTCTCTCTCTCTCTCTCTCTCTCTCTCTCTCTCTCTCTCTCTCTCTCTCTCCGCCCAACAAGAGACACAGACAGACATACACCTAAAAGTACACCTGGACGGGGGAAGAGAGGGTGGAAGGAGAGGCTGACACGTCATGTCACAAAGACATAAAAAAAAAAGTGTCACCACAGAAAGGCCTTCCCGACCTTCTCTCTCTCTCTCTCTCTCTCTCTCTCTCTCTCTCTCTCTCTCTCTCTCTCTCTCTCTCTCTCCACGTACACACACACACACACACACCGCTGTGTTCACCACACGTACTGCCTCCTTCCCCACCAGACGTATGATTAAGCCAAGGTAACACACGTTCCCTCAAACCCACCGGGAATGCCACATACCAGCCCAAGGACAGGCCATCCCATTCCTCCCCCTCGTCTTAAAGTGACAAAGGAGATGTATGAAACAATAATAAACATCAAATTACTATGGCAACTAGAAGACAGCTTCTATATACATAACCAGAATCCATATGGCTTGTAGAAAGGAGGAGGCAACACCTCTGCAATGGTAATCACGGGAGAAAAGAAAAAAAAATACTACAATCATCAGAGACCTAAGAATAAATTGCACGGCCATGAAGAGGAGGGAGAGAGAGAGAGAGAGAGAGAGAGAGAGAGAGAGAGAGAGAGAGAGAGAGAGAGAGAGAGAGAGAGAGAGAGAGAGAGAGAGAGACCATCAAAGCCTCCACCAAGACCCGTGGAGGCGGCCTGCAGTATACACTGTTTCAGTCCTGCATGACTGGAATTACCGATAGACTACTTGAGCAGTAAATCCCTCCGCCGACGTCATTTGGTTGCCTGCTCCCGAGCTGGGTGTGTGTGTGTGTGTGTGTGTGTGTGTGTGTGTGTGTGTGTGTGTACCAAACCATCAATGAGCTACACTACGGAATACCTAACCTAGCAAACCCAATGCCGTCCAACACATGATTACCGCGCGTAGTCCTTGGTAGCTCAAGGGTGTGGACGTTGTGATATCTCTTTCTTTCCCTACACGTCTTAGCTTTGGATACCTCTTAACCCCATCCCCTACTACTCGTGTCTTTCCTCACAACCACGACCGGGCCGTCTTCAAACACATTTCTCCACTCTCCTTCACATTTCCCTCCCTCGCTTTAACCCCCTTTTTTCATATTCCAACTGAGACCTAGTCTCAATGTGGACTCTCGCCCCCCTCTAAATAAAACCCTCAACATGAGATAAAAACAGTGATCATTACCTCTCCAAATTGTCCAACAAAATTCCCTTTTACTCATCGGCCTCTGCCACGGTAGCCCCCCCCTTTGTTCCCAATACCATTCACAACAGCAGAGGTCAACCCCTCACACCTCCCCCAACCCTCCTCCAGTAGCAAACACGAGGGTGAATATCCTTCACCAGGACAACACCACACTACCCACCCCCACACACTCACCCACACGTCGCACGCCCCACCACCACCTGAACACATCCACTTAACGTAGAGTCAGGAGACATCCGCTTCCACCGGCTTCAGAGAATACTGAAAGACTAAGGAGAAAAGCAAAACAAAACAAGGAAATCCACCATTGTGGCGTCAGGGTAAACATAACCTGCGACACAGCCATACCGAGTCATCAGATATCATACCCGATGTGTAAAATCCTGAGCCACACACACACACACACACACACACACACTTTCCATAATCATGCTTAACGGCAGAATATACTACCAAAAGAACAGAGCAAGGTTGGAGCAGCCCTGGCTAACCTGTACACACCCTGGCACCTCCCGGAGGAGGAGGAGGAGGAGGTCAGGAAAAAACAGAAAAAAAGAAGGTTTTACCCCTGGAGGAGGCGATGATAATGACTCGCCTCTCGCCTCGCAATGACGCAGGGGGGAGAGAGAGAGAGAGAGAGAGAGAGAGAGAGAGAGAGAGAGAGAGAGAGAGAGAGAGAGGCAGCAGGGAATACAAAATACAGCCATTACACTCTGTCCGTCACAAATGACACCCCTTCCCCACACAGACCCACTGAAATCGAAACACAACAACGACTTACGTACAATCTATTGGTCGTAGACGCTTCAGGGAGGCTGTAACTACGACAATAACTACGACACGGGGGAGAAGACAACAGAACGACACACACACACACACACACACACACACACACACACACACACACACACACACACACACACCCAAGGACCTTGGTAGCTGTCCTAATATGGCACACACGTGGTTCCCACGGGGGGGGGGGAGACTAACCCTTGGCAAAGGCGCTTCTCCCAGCCCCTCCACATAACACAATGCACAATAGCTGAGTTAATATCCTTCGTACGTAACACCAGCTAGCAACAGCGTCGCTACACACACACACACACACACACAGTCAAGTCTGCCGTGGTTCATAAATACACCACGAAAACTATACCTCTCCAGCAAACCACTGGACACACACACACACACACACACACACACACACACACACACACACACACACACACATCATACGCCACATATCTGTCCACTCAACAACTATCCTCTATTCCCTGACAGTCTCTCTCTCTCTATTCCCTGACAGTCTCTCTCTCTCTATTCCCTGACAGACAGTCTCTCTCTATTCCCTGACAGTCTCTCTCTCTCTATTCTCCTGGTCCCCTAATCCTTCCTAATCCCCACCCTATCTCTCCCCTCCCTAGGCCCATCACCACTCGATTAAGATCAGATAAAAAAAAAAAAAATAAAATGTCCCAGAAACACACGCACCACCCTGTACCAAAAAGGAAGAGGGTCTAGCCTTCGCTAATCACACACACACACACACACACACACACACACACACACACACACACACACACACACACACACGGGGTTATCTGATCTCCCCACCACACTTGACCGTTACACACCATTACTCAGAAACCTGCCAGGCATTGGGGGAGGGGCGGGGTTGTTAGGGGGGGTTAAGAGGGGGGTGAGGGAGCGGCCTTCCCCTCCACCCCCCCCCCCACACATATCTCCACCACCCCCACAACACCAAACTCACCCACTGATTTCCCAACGCACTCGAGGTGGTACTACTGCATACATCATCCCACCCCGCCACCGTCACCTCCTACCGCCAGGGGTCCCTCGTCCACGAGTTGCAGTTCGCCGCCCAGATCGAGCCCCATCCTAGCTCGTACGAACCAAAACACCAAACAGCCCCCTAATCCACAACCCACATAACGATCGTCATGAACAATCAGTAGATTGTATAAAAGACTTACACGCCCTGTTTGTGTGTTAAGAACGGCTGTTTAGCCCCAGCGACTGTTCCAACCGTCTAACCTCAAAACCATCGCCTATACAGGCCTATTCCACCCATCTACCACCCACACCAACCACCTCTGCAGGATATTCCACCCGTCTATCACCGACAATATCCACCTCTGCCGGACATTCCACCCCATTACCCCACCCAAAACAACCACCCCTGCAGGGTATTCCACCCCTCAACCCCCCCCCCCCCCCACTAACAACTTACTGCATACCGCCTGCAATCTGGAAATATATATATATATATATATATATATATATATATATATATATATATATATATATATATATATATATATATATCAGATTGGGGAAGAGCAGTGCGGTTTCAGAAGTGGTA